>NC_136705.1:224046-334046 GCF_947650265.1 Symphodus melops | reverse complement strand
GTGATGCAAGAAAGCGAGGTCATAAAGTGGGGCCACATAACATATTTCTGTGATATGTATGTGCTCAATAAATGATATGCTGCTCTGTGAACCTTTCAGAGCCTGTTTGACTGACAGACACTCAGGGAGCGGCACATGCTCTGCACATTTAAATACACTGGCTCTACACTCAACAGTACAGTTATCATTGACTGCCAACAGACCTATCATTTTCTGGTGCTGTCATTGAAAGACGATATGAGAAAAGATCACATCTCTGTATCTTCAGTGGAGGTTACTGCACAGTGTCATGGCAGAGAAAACAAGATGTTAGCATGATTGATGCTGAAGTCAGACTTTTTCATAGATCTGCTCTTTCTTGGAAGGACACCCACCGCTGACGCTCTGCTTCAGCCGTGCGTCTGTCTCCAGCGAGAGGAAGTTTCCCTGCAGCTCAAACAAAAACAAAAAGATTCTGCTTCTTTGAACGCCAGCTGAAACATCACATCCTGAAACTTCAGGAAGCTGCTTGTTGTTGTTAAAGCTGATTTTGACTGTTTCTAAACTTGACTGTGTTTTAATCACACTATAGGACCAAACGTTCAGAGCCTGGTGTCTGGACTCGACTGATGTTTATGATGCAGCAGATAAAAGGTCTTCTCCAGTGAAGCTTCGTCTATAGAGACTCTAATGTGACAAACTGTGTATTTTATACTTTCAGGTGATTAAACACTGATTATAAGTCATTTCAGCTAATAGGTAACATTCAGAGCCTCCCAGTCTGCACCAACAGGTCCAGTCCCAACATGTGCCGTGTTCTCCACATTGCCTTCAGCTAATAGAACAGCCATCATGTCACTGAGTGAACTAAGGCTAAACAACAGATTTGCATACAGAGCATTAGATGAAGGTGCACAGAGTCAGATGTAATGTAAATGTAATCACTGATGATGACTGATATGTGCTTAAACCAGGCAGGAACAATGGGGATATGAATTAGAGACGGGGCTCACCCACCCAGCCTGGGCCATCTGCACGCTTAAACACTGTCACACATGAATCTTCCAATGAGCCAAAGCCGAGGTGAAAAATGCTGCATTCACAGCTCATTTAGCCCGACGTGAACATCAGTCTGGTCTCTGCAGCAGCACCAGCTCAGCACTGTATGCTTTCTCCACTTTATTACACCAGATCCTTTTTCCATGTTTGCTCATTAATGATGTTTTTTTGTCATTATGAGGAACAACTTTATACTTCACGAGTATCAAGGGATCTTAGCTTTACTGTCAGCTTCATGGTGGATGTTTCAGTTTTTCACTCCTTCAGGAGTAGGAGGTTAATGAACACTTTAACTAACCATTAGTAGAATTCTGATGGCGGCCATATTGATCAGTCGCACATATAATAATAATTGCTCTAGCATTACTAGGGAGATAATAGAAAGCATCACAAAGGGTTAAAAAGTTCAGAACATTTGTATCTAAAATGATAAACATATGTTATTTAATTTCTAACATGATGATCCGTTTCATGAGCTTCCTGCTGCGACGTTCACCTGTGAACAAATACAACATGTGATTAACACAGCCGTGAGAGGCGCTCATCTCTCGACCAATAGGCTGCTCACAGCTGTGACCTGCAGTGTGAAATACAAGCTCAAGATTATTCACCATCAGCAGGATGGAAATACTGAACCTTAGTTTAGATGTGTACTGTAAGCATTAAAGTCCTACACTCAAACATGAGTCACAATGACTGTCATGGTAGGTTTAGCTTGATGTCTCCTGTCATTTCAGGTAGCCCCTCCCCCTTGGCGTATGCACACAGTTGGACCTGAAGCTTGTTCACAGGTTTAATTGCCTTGAACATTGCAATCAACACTGTGTGAATGCATTTGGCAGAAGTGAATGTTGCTCATCTTTTATTCAGCAAACAGGCGTCTCATGCAGACAACATGCAGGACACAGAGAGGTTACAGCATATATGATGCCTGTATTCACATCCTGCAACACATTTATTTACTTCACATATTAAAGGCACAGTGTGTAGATTCCACCACCAGGGGGCTCTTAATCAAAACAGAAACAAAATGGGGAATCATGGGAGTTCTCTCGACTGCTCCCTCCCCTGGCTGAAAACAAACTCAGCGTCACCGCAGTCGAAACCGAAGAAGACACGTTCAGCTAGTGCAGCCAAGTTTGAGTTACGTTTCCACGGCAACGATGCAAATCTATCATGGCGGCCTCCACAACAACACATGTCCAGTTACAGCAATCCAATTCTGGATTTCTCTGGATTTGATTACTTTTGGAAACATTAGAGCTGACTTCAGTTCTGAACAAAACAATGTTCCAACATGTTTTAATTTATTTATATTTGTCATGTAAAGCTTGTGATACAGATATCGACATATTCTGTTTGAATACTGGACAGACGTGCCAGCAGCCACATGCTCATGCTGTGTGAGTCTACGCTCAGTCTCACTTTGTCCTTCACGGTGTTGAGATGCAGAAATGTTATATACTGTAAATGTTTCTTGCAATGCCAGACACAGGAACTTCTGTGAACTATATCAGACTGAAGCCCTGAATAATTCATGTGTAGGAAGCTCTGAATGACAACGTCTTCTCTAAAAGCATGTATTGCATGTACTGACTTTGAAAGGTATCGAAAACAGCCGAGGTCACATCGTGTTCTCTGCAGCCATTTGGCAGGAAAGTCATCCTGCAGTCACAAACCTGATCTGTGGATGATTGCTGATGGTTTCTTTAATTCTGTGTGTGTCAAACCAAACCCAGTTTGAACATCTCAGTGTTTTATGATGACGGGACATAAACACATGCACACTATCCTGAATTAATAAAGATTACCGCAACATGTGAAACTACAGTTTGGATGACAAAAAGCCATTTGAAGTCAGCTGACAGGGATGTGACAGGTAGTTACTGTCATCATCATCTCCTCATATCTACCTTTAGACCCGGCACCTGGCCGCCAGTTCTGTGGATCTGTTGGTTCTGTTCCAAGAAACAAAAAGGTTCAGTGCATTCAGTTCTGCAAAACACTTTTCTCATTCTGAGAAAATCAAATCCTGCAGCTAATTTATTCATATCTTAGTATTTCTCTGTGGCCTGGCATGGAAAACAGAGGAGGAGGAGGAGGGATGGGAAAGCAGCTATTTTCTTTCTTTTGAAGGTCTTCCATTAAAAATGAATGGTCCTCTGATTTGATGATTGGGAGGCTGTCGATTGGGATTGTCTCCCTGGCGGAGCCGGGCAGAGCGAGGCCTTAACGGGTCCAAGTTAAATATCCACCTCTCTGCCTTTCTTGCTATTTCAGGCGTTTCTGGAAGGGAGCAGACGTGGCGAGCAAGCCCTCGCTGGTTAAAGGTTTTAAAAATGGAGTTGCTTAGTGACAAGTCGGGCTGAGATTTACAGAGAAGACTGGAGCAGCTTTCTTTATTCTCCGTCAAACATCTAAAGGTAAAAATGTGCCAGCAGCTCACTCCTCTTGATGTCAGTCAGATTATAGTCTCCAACAACGGCTCATTTCTGTATCGTCAGTGACAAGCCAGATATCAGAGGCAGAATTGTCACAACATTGTGCTTTGATGAATTGTGCTTTGTTCGAAGAGACAATAAAGCAGTTTGCACTCCTCCCAAACACAGTTTTATCTCTGGTGGAAGAGGGGGAACATCCTGAACGCAGTCAAAAGACAAATGGCACACTAAAGTCTCACTCCACTGAGCTTTATTTGTGTGATGTTTCAACCTGGCAGGGAAACTTGGCTGATGTGTCTTCTGGATTAAGAGCAGGTTAAAATAGTGCAACGTTAAAGATGAGCGGGGAACCAGCCCGCTTCAAGACGCGTAATAAGAAACAATGTTTTCTTCTGTTTTAGTTTGTGGAAGTCCTCCTCCTCTGACTGAGATCCACTGATATGACATATTGTCACCTTTTCTTTTGGACGTCATTCTCAAGTCTCAAAATGAATAAAAACACCTTCGTGTGCTCACACACCTGCAGATCTGATTGAAGCAGAAGAGCTGATACATAACAGCTCTGAAGATGATCCATCTTGAGGTTGGACTTGACAAACCGTACAAAGTGATGTTTGAGTATTTTAAAAGGAGGTTTGTAGGAACCAGGCTTCTCTTTTTAAGACCATCTGTCGAGTTTGAAATCCTGCTCAAGCTACCAAGCAGCTCCAACCTCCAGCTGAAGTGACGAGACAGAGGAATCCCCACGGTGATGAAACTGTAGTGCACGATAGTCGATGTATCTGCGCACTGTGCTGGAACTTCCAGCAGAAAAGAAGCGTTGACTTTTGCTGCAGAGGACTCCGGACTGCTGAAGGTGGGAGCCAGAGGAAGCACATACTTTGACTAGAGGGAGACGGGTTCGGTACAGACCAGATGCCCCGCCCCCCTCCTTCGTCACGTGTTCTTTAATTGAGCAGCCTTTGACAGCAGACCAGCGTGCATGATGATGACCTTAAATAGAGACAAGCTGTTCAAGAGTGGAGCCTCCATCTTGATCCACTTTGTATCCCTGCACGCTCTGTGCAGCCAAGCGGCCGCTTGCAGTATTGGCCTATAGCATGAATGGTGGTGAGTTTTTTTAATGGCATGGGGTCCCATGCAGAGGATGGTGGTCAAGCTTCAGTGTTCTCAGGCTGTGCAAAGCTGAAGGCATGAATAAACCATCACACTCGTACAGATATTAAAGTGGCAGCAGAACCACCATGACACAAGATGCATATTTAGGAAAAGCAAATTGAATACTGATGATTAAATCATGAATATTTCATGTGAGGGTTCAAGTGAAGAGAAAAAAACGATGTAGACATCTCTCTTTATTCTTCCCGTTTAAAGGTGCCTCTTTAGAGTTGAGTCCTCTTCATGAAGGTGTGCACTCACAAATTTCACACAGTTAATAGATAGGCATTTAATGACAGCGACGTTCTGCTGCTTGTAGCTGTGAATAATTCATATATTTAGCAGATTTAATGATGTGTGCATCATAGAGGATGGAGTGCTCTGAGGCGGTCAAGGTCCTGAGCCCTGCCTGCATCAGGACTGCAGCAGAATGCCAACCAGCAGGGCTGAAGATCCCAGTGTGTGTGTGCGTGTGTGTGTGTGTGTGTGGGTGTGTGTGTGTGTGTGTATGTGTATGTGTGTGTGTGTGTGTGTGTGTGTGATTCAAAGGGGAGTGCTTGTGAGATCACAGGGCGAAGGCTGCGAGAAAAATGCATCTTTAATTGTGCAGTTGTTTTTCTGTCTTCCTGTTAGAAGAGGAGGAAGACAACCTTGGAAATAATTACAGCCTGAATCAGCTGATACACAAAAGAAACTCTGTAAATCCTGGAAACAATCTCTGACACCCTCGGAGGAGCGTGTTTACATCTAACCAGTATCAATACATCCACGCTGAGACTCATTTGCTACAGGTTAAACTGGTGTTATCCCTGACAAGCTTTTCAAAGCAGTCCAAGAGTAAGTGACGCTGCACTGTTTCAGCTGTTTACTTAAAGCTCTCATGTGGGGGAACTCAGAGCTGTGCCTTTCATTGTGTTTACACTGCCTCTGCATGAAGCTTCTCCACACTACATTAGGCTAAACATGGAGATAGACCTAATAGTGTGAGCGCCTCCTCACAGCACTGATGAGCTCATTTCAGTCTTTACCCTTGAGAAATCTTCTTGTGACTTGAGTTTGCTGAGCAGGCATGCTCTCCTCCGACAGTCACCAGAACAAGCAGCATGCATCTGAATGATCCTGTCTCCACACTCGTCAAACATTAACTACATCACATCCTATTCTTTCAGACTTATTGTAGTGCAGCCATAGTTCCTCTTTTAGTAAACGTGTGTGTGTGTGTGTGTGTCTCAGTACGAGCGTGCACATGGCTAATGTTCATAGAGTCCACACTGTCTGCTCTCCATCCCTCGGCCCCTCGGTGCATATCATCCTCCCTCTCTTCAGCTGTCCCATAAAGCTCGAGAAGTCTCGTCAAATTCTCGACAAATATCATCGAAAAAATAAAAAGACAAAGAGCTTTTGACCTTGGGTTGACCTCATCTCATCCTCGGCCTGAGGCCCAGGCCATAGACTTAGACTTAGACTTAGACTAAACTTTATTGATCCTTTGGGATGACTCCCTCAGGAAATGTAGGTTCCAGCAGCAGATACAATAAGAGTACAAAATAAAGATCATAAATGTAACACAAAATGTCCTTGAGGACATACAGGGCGTCGTTATTTAATATCAATAAGAAATGAGTAGAGTGAGCTTGTGTGTGTGTGTGTGTGTGTGTGTGTGTGTGTGTGTGTATATATGATCTTAACAACGTGCTTGACTCATTCTGAGACACAAACTAAAACACATGCGTCCGTAGGTGGTTTGTATTTACAGTCATGAGACCCATCCAAACTGTTGATTGAATGTAATGGAAACTAATAAGATGCAGAGACGTATTTATCTTGATTCACTGTGTGCAATCTTAAGTTAATATGTAATAATTGCATCATTACATGCCATCTGTTATTGCTAATGGAAATGGAGAGGGGCTGTAAAGTCGAGCTGGGAGAATTCACAGTGGAACTAACGTCCTTTTAATCCTCCTAAATCCTTCACTCCATGTCGCTCCTTTCAGACGCCACGAGCTCAGCAGGTAGAAGTGGGCTGATGTAATCTGTCCCAGAGCATGTCAGGCCTGTCTCAATCCGCCACAGTCTGCATTTCATGGACTCCTCAGACTCCAACCAGTTCAGTTCCGCCCCCCTTTCCCTCTCTTTATACCATCTAGTGAAAATGACCTCAGGAAATCCGAGGCCAGCTCAAGCTGACATGTTTGGAAATGGTTGCCATATATTGGGTCATTTCCTGTGGGAGAGCACTCCTTGTGTATGGTAGTGGACCATCTGCTCCAGTGCAGTTGGCAGCAGGGTTCGGGCCCAATGACGGAGCAAACCCAGAGTCTCCATCCTGGTCTGGCTGGGACTCGCTGTCTGCTCGCCATCCAAGGCTTGCAGCTATTGTTGTGTCGACTCTGAACAAGCTGGAAGTCTGGAAGGACTTTGAAGATGTTGTATGTGCACCATGTTGTTTGATCAAGCACTTCACAGTGTTAGCCAATGAGCTCTGTTTCAGCCATCGTCTCCAAACAAGGTGAGGCTCTGTAATCACTTTGACCTGGCAGGAGTCGAACATCTGATTGGCCCAATGTTAAACACAGAAGCAGACTGCTGTACTTTAATGAGATACGAGATACATTCAAAGCAAACTGGGGACTTTGAGTCTATTTAATCTGCACACTGACTTCACTGAATGTCAAATAAACAGAACAAAAAGTCCATTAGCTTCTGTCTCCTTCATGTGAGCCGTCACAGACAGGCCCTGAAGACGCCAAACAAATGGCGGTGAGCAGCGTCGTGCCTGTCAGACTGAGAGCCAGCGATGTGATTATTCCACTTACATAGCGTGCTGCTGTTGTCATAATTAAAGTCATAATAGATGATGACTGCTGGAGAGGCCTTTGAGTCACGCATTAAGATCCAATAAATACAGCGCTGAGGAGGTCCCTGTTGTTCATCGTCGCTCCTCTGGGAGAATTCTCCTCACGTCCGCCCAAACACTAAACAGCATCCAATCAGAGGAGCCTTTTTATGCTTCAATCAGCCGTGGATAAATCAATGTGACGTCAGCCTCATGAGAGGTTCAACAACGTTAACTCATGGGAAAATGTGTTTTGTTTGAAATAACGCTCAGTGGGCGGGGCTTCTGGTTTAAAACATGGCTGCTAGCTTGGAGCTAGTGTAGTTCTGGTTACGCAGACGCGCGTTGGAGACTCGTCGCTCCTGTTTAGTCTTTTGTTTGTAAATAGTTTAAATACTCAGTTTGTTTGTAAATATCTGTCATGTGAGAGGCTGAGAATAAAAATACACCAATTACAGTCTTGCACTGTGTTTTACAAACTGCTGGAAAGAGAACTCTGTCACCACTAAACGTCACCATGGCAACCCTCAGATGAGTGAATCCACCACGTCAGGGCTCACGGTTGAGTGACAGGTTGTTCCTCCAGAGTGAAAACTGACCACAATGAGCTGGACATCAGCCTTGTCCTGTTTCCTTTCAAAAACATCTTTGTCCTCATGAAAACACACAACGTCTAATGACTGTCGTTCCCCCTCCTGCGAGGAGTCAGCACACAGCCACACGCCGTCAGTGCTCCTTTAGACTGAACACAGAGCGAAGACACCGACACGTGTTGAGAAAATACAAAGATCTAAAACACGCTGCTGAGCTGGAGCAGCAGACTCGGGTACGAGGCGGTCTGATGGACCTGACTCTGTGTGTGAGTTCTGCAAAGCTTCTAAAGCTCCCTGACATTCTTCATGTAAGTCAAGTGTAACCGCCACAGTCATGACGCATCTCACCATCCAGCTAACTCTGACTGTTTTCATTCACGCCGTCACTGCTCCAACACCCTGTCGTCTACATCTGGTCGTTTCTCCACAAACCAACCAGCAGCATCAGGCCGGACAGAGTGAAGCTAAACGTCTCCACACTGACAAACATGTGATTGTTTTAGAGGCTGAGGATTATTATTGAGTCTGACCTTCCAGTTATTAAACTCTATCGACACTTCTCCCTGCTAATATATTTATCCAGAGCGGCGTGCACACGGGGGGAGGATCAGAGGTGGGGGTATAAATATTTGACTTTGTGAGTTTACTCTGTTTATTGAGGATTATTAGTTTGAGCAAACACGCCACGAGCAAGGTCTTACGCTCCTCATCTGCCTACCCATGATCCTCTCTGCCACTCAGCAGGGTCTGCTGTTTCACACACCCAGTGTGTCAGCACACCTCTGGATTTGTGAGTCGTCATTTTCACTGCAAGACGTGGCGAGTGGAGAGGAGGCCCACTAAGAGATGCGTGAGAGCTTTAATCAACACATGAGGTGCAGAAAGGTGTCGCTCATCATTTCAAACGTTACCTACACATGTCCAGCTGCAGCATGTCTACAGTCTGAGCACCTTTAAACCTCCCTGTGAGAAGGCTTCATACATCAGTGACAGACATGTTAATGTGCTCATACAGCTGAGCGTCTCACCCTGCAGGTGGTCACCCTGCAGGTGGTCACCATGTAGGCGCTAATGAGCACTTTCAGTCTGAGACGTTTTTGAGCACGTTTTGAGGCTCGGCTCGATTTCCAATGTTCAATATATTACATGAGCTGCCACAACACAAACCAGTAAACAATATGAACCCAGTTACCAGTATCCCCTCACCAGCCATCAAAGGTCTTCATCCACCCAAACACATGCATGTGGGTTCAACTCTTCCTCATTGGTCAGCCTGTGCTGTCTTCTTGTTATCACTCACTGTTGAGACATGTTTAGAGGAAACAGACAGTGAATGTCTCGTTTTGTATGAAGTTACGTGCTGCCCCTTTAATAACAGCATTGTGGTGTGGCCTTTATGAGCTCATCAGATGGAAGCGTCACTCAGGAATCAAAGGACAACGAAGTCAAAGAAAACAGTGTTGGTGGCGCCGATAGCGCAGCGGCAGCGCGCGCACCATGTTGCGAGGCTTTGCTCCTCGCGCGGGGCGGCCCGGGTTCGCGTCCGGCCTGTGGCCACTTTCCCGCATGTCTCTCCCCACTCTCTCCCTGTTTCCGACTCTATCCACTGTCCTATCAATAAAGGCAAAAAAAGGCCAAAAATAAACCTTAAAAAAAAAAAAAAAAAAGAAAACAGTGTTGATGTGATAAACTAAATGAATCATTGGCTGGAGGTATCGACTGTCTTCATGATCAATAGTAATGTCTGCTCTGTGCAGCGAGCCTCCAAACATGCTTTGTTCAGAGAATCGATCAGCGTGATGAAAACAGTGAAGCCTCTTCCTCAGGTTCTGATGTGTCAACAGAGGAAAACATGACAACATTAGAAATTCACTGTTTCTATTTTCTGCCTCAAACTGAAGGACATTTACACAATTAAATCCTCCGTGTACACAAATCTCCTGCATGTGCATCCTGCTCCATGATGAGTCACTTTGATAGCAGTGATTAATATCAAATATGGATCTGTGTAATAATAAACCTTATAATGCTGCAGCTTCACATTAACGCTGCTTTAACACTCCGAGAGGAGACGAATACGCTTTCAACAAGAAGTCTCACTTTGTGTTTAAGTGGGTCAAAAACAAGCTGACAGTATTGTGTTCTGGCTTCCATCCCTCGTGAGGTGATGCCCCCCCCCCCCCCCCCCCCCCCCCCCCCCCCCCCCCCCCCCCCCATCTTGCCCCCCCCCCCCACACACACACATACTGCTCCTGCCTCTCTCTGTGACTGAGGCAGACACCGACGGATACACCAGATGGTGAATGTTACACTTCTCTGTCATGAGACTGTTATTTATACGCCACAGAGGAAGGAGGAGAGGAAGGAGGAGAGGGTGGAGAGGAAGGAGGAGAGGAAGGAGGAGAGGGAGGAGGAGAGGGAGGAGGAGAGGGTGGAGAGGAAGGAGGAGAGGAAGGAGGAGAGGGAGGAGGAGAGGGTGGAGGAGAGGGTGGAGGAGAGGAAGGAGGAGAGGAAGGAGGAGAGGGAGGAGGAGAGGAAGGAGGAGAGGGAGGAGGAGAGGGAGGAGGAGAGGATTAGGAGAGGGAGGAGGAGAGGAAGGAGGAGAGGGTGGAGGAGAGGAAGGAGGAGAGGAAGGAGGAGAGGAAGGAGGAGAGGGTGGAGGAGAGGAGGAGGAGAGGGAGGAGAGGAAGAGGAGAGGAAGGAGGAGAGGGAGGGAGTGGGGAGGGGGGGAAGGAGGGAGGAGGTGGGAAGGAGAGGGTGGAGGAGAGGGAGGAGGAGAGGAGGAGAGGAAGGAGGAGAGGAAGGAGAAGAGGAAGGAGGAGAGGTTGGAGGAGAGGGTGGAGGAGAGGAAGGAGGAGAGGAAGGAGGAGAGGAAGGAGGAGAGGGAGGAGGAGAGGAAGGAGGAGAGGGAGGAGGAGAGGGAGGAGGAGAGGAATTAGGAGAGGGAGGAGGAGAGGGTGGAGGAGAGGGAGGAGGAGAGGGAGGAGAGGAAGGAGGAGAGGGAGGAGGAGAGGGTGGAGGAGAGGGTGGAGGAGAGGAAGGAGGAGAGGAAGGAGGAGAGGGAGGAGGAGAGGAAGGAGGAGAGGGAGGAGAGGAAGGAGGAGAGGAAGGAGGAGAGGAAGAAGGAGAGGGAGGAGGAGAGGGTGGAGGAGAGGGTGGAGGAGAGGGTGGAGGAGAGGAAGGAGGAGAGGAAGGAGGAGAGGGAGGAGGAGAGGAAGGAGGAGAGGGAGGAGGAGAGGAATTAGGAGAAGGAGGAGGAGAGGAATTAGGAGAGGGAGGAGGAGAGGGAAGAGGAGAGGAATTAGGAGAGGAAGGAGGAGAGGAAGGAGAGGAAGGAGGAGAGGAATTAGGAGAGGAAGGAGGAGGTGGAAGAGGAGGTGAGGAGGCGAGTAGGTGAGGAATGAGCAGGAGACAAAAACAAATGTTCCTATTAGATTATCACCTCAGCCCCTGTGGAATAACTCTCTCCTCCTGTCGTTTCTCTGTGTGTGTGTGTGTGTGTGTGTGTGTGTGTGTGTGTGTGTGTGTGTGTGTGTGTGTGTGTGTGTGTGTGTCCCGT
Organism: Symphodus melops; assembly: GCF_947650265.1. Classification (NCBI taxonomy): domain Eukaryota; kingdom Metazoa; phylum Chordata; class Actinopteri; order Labriformes; family Labridae; genus Symphodus; species Symphodus melops. The sequence goes on along the minus strand of NC_136705.1, from coordinate 322,418 downwards.
TGCCAGGAACAGAAAACAGCAGTCTGATATCTCAATAGTGCTGGTATTAGCCTGGGAAAGAGGCCATGGATCATTTTAATGCCAGTCAGTGTACAGGAAGCCCCGAGTGGCAGATCAATGATACATGTCCCCCGGCCACCTATGACACCCAGCAGCCTCACACACACACACACACACACACACACACACACACACACACACACACACACAGCACAGTCCTGAATCCTCTACCATTTTACTGTCACACACACACGCCCCTCCTGCACCCAGCCAATAAACTGTGAGAAAAAGCAATATCTCCTTTGAAGGCAGACGAATATGATTAAAGCTGCTGCGCCGTGGCGATCATCCCATGAGCCGTTAGCAGCGAACAAAATGAAGCAAAGTGAGTTAGCTGCAGCTGTCAGCGTGCAGCCTGCAGAGTCTGACGTGTTCCCAGCATTGTTGGAGATATGATGAGGGATAGAAGTCAGAGTCGCCCCTCTCTGGGGGTGAAAAGTTCCTGCCATTGTTGTCATTGTTTGCACTCAGAGAAATACAGTAATAACTATGATAAGCTGCTATAACACAACAGCTCCAGATGTCACATGAAACAACTCTGCACCAAGCCCCTCCCCTCTGTGCTCCCTCTAAAGCCACGCCCCTCCCCTCTGTGCTCCCTCTAAAGCCACGCCCCTCCCCTCTGTGCTCCCTCTAAAGCCACGCCCCTCCCCTCTGTGCTCCCTCTAAAGCCACGCCCCTCCCCCTGTGCTCCCTCTAAAGCCACGCCCCTCCCCCTGTGGTTCCTCTAAAGCCACGCCCCTCCCCTCTGTGCTCCCTCTAAAGCCTCGCCCCTCCCTCTGTGCTTCCTCTAAAGCCACGCCCCTCCCCTCTGTGCTCCCTCTAAAGCCACGCCCCTCCCGTCTGTGCTCCCTCTAAAGCCACGCCCCTCCCTCTGTGCTTCCTCTAAAGCCACGCCCCTCCCCTCTGTGCTCCCTCTAAAGCCACGCCCCTCCCCCGTGCTTCCTCTAAAGCCACGCCCCTCCCCCGTGCTTCCTCTAAAGCCACGCCCCTCCCCTGTGCTCCCTCTAAAGCCACGCCCCTCCCCTGTGCTCCCTCTAAAGCCACGCCCCTCCCCTCTCAGGATAAACTCTGTCATCGGTGACGAGCTTTGAGTGTGAGCTCGAGCACTCAAGAGGTAGAGAACGAGCAGGGAGGCTGTGATTGGTTCATCAGAGAACTTACAAACTTCATTTACAGACTTACAAACTGATACAGATGATGGATTTACTTTGTTCCTTTTTCAGAGAACCTGAGTTATTAATGTCTGTCAGGACCTAAAGTTGTGAAACCTGAACCTGAAAAGGTGTTTGTGAAAGGGAAATGAGCGACCCTGACTTGAAGAGGTGTTTTTATTTGAATGAAAGACACTGAGCAGGATGAAGGATGTGAGCAGCAGTTAAAGATGTCAGCTGCAGTAAACACAGTCAGCTCCATGTAAAGGATTAGTGAGGAGGAGGAGTTCTGACTCTGACCTTACAGCACGCTGAATGGACCTGCACTTTACAAAGCTGCACTCTTAAAGGACAGACATCTCACTCAGATCAGTAAAACACGTACAGATGTTTTCTGAATCTTGATTTGTCCACAGGGTCACAAACAACATTCACTGGATGGCAAATGGAAATTCATTGACGAAGATCTCAGGAATATTAGCTGTGAAGCTAATCTTTTTATGTTTTAGTGCGAGGAGAAAAAAGTCTGTTCAGGCTCCTTTAAAAACTCCAATCACAAATCACTAGTACTCTCGTGCGGTCGTGACAGGAGAGGTCGAACAACCCGAGGATGGCGTCCTCCCTCGTTTTGATTAGAAGTCATTGTCCTTTGTGTGAGGTTGAGTCTGTTGGATATCTGGATGTCAAATGAAGTGTCATTTTATTCACGTTGTCAAACACAGCAGTCTCAGGAACCCTGACATTATAAAGTCGTTATGTTTGGGAGGACATTAATCCATTTACTCCGTTATCATCTCCTTTGTGACATCCAGAGAAACTGAGGCTGGTTATAAACTCTGTCATGAGAACATGTTCACACAAGGTTCTTCATCAACCCTCGATAAGAACAGAGCTCAAACACATGACCGTCAGCTTCCACTGCTATGCTAACCGCTAGCAACAGTGAGATGAGGGGAGCGTCAGACAAAGAGAAGGAAGAGGAGTCGAATGTGAGACTGTTTGACCCCTCGACCTGCTGTTCGCTGCGTGCCCAGCTCTCACAGGACCCAGGTTTGACCACAGGCACAAACCGCCCCACGGCGAGCTCTCCTGTGAATGAAAGGCGGCGTGTTGATGAATTCAATCAAAAGAAGTAGGACAGGGACTCAATGTGCCACACTGACAATTAAAAAGGCCTCAGGATTCACATTAGTCTCCCAGCTGACATCCATGAAACAGGAGCAAGCACTGAGATTGACATAATGAGAGCTTATCAGAGGACATCGTCCCTGTAATCTGCTCGCTAGAGTTTAGAGCGCACTGATGTTTGGGATGAAATCAGAGACTGGAGGCTGAGCAGAAGGCGCCAATGTTCCTTCTGACTTTATCCAGAGTTTCTCCTGCTGCCCCCGGCAGAGAGGTAAGAACGCAGCAGGATATCATCAGGAGCGCTCGCCTCCAGTGAATGGGCGGGGCTAATGCACGGTGCATCGAGTGTGTGCACGGGAAGGCTATGATCCTTAACCTGACGGATCAAAGATGTTCACGTTATAAGAACCAGACCTGATGACTCACTGTCTATTCATTTTGTTTGTCTCCGGCCTTGATCGAGGACACGCTGAACTCTGGCCTCTGATTGGAGGGAAGTTGCTGCGGCATGCTTGCGGTGGATTGGAGGATACCGTGCCTGAGGATCCACAGAGGGACCAGTGTGATCCTGAACCTGTGATGAGTGAGATGTTTAGCTCGTGTTCAGTCTTAAAGATGAATAAAGAGCACATTGTGGACGGAGGATCTGATTGGTTGTGAGGAAGGAGAGGGTCACTTTAGTGCTCGTAACGAGATGCTGTCGCTGTAGTTGTCCATTAATCCAGAAAAAAGAGGAGTTCACAGCTTGTTGTGCTTCAGGGGGTCAAAGGAGACGGCTGTTATCGCTTTAAGGTGTTTTCATGTTTGAAGAAACACGCTCACTGTTGCTAGGAGACAGCGTGACGCCATCAGAGACACCTCGTTAAACAGTTGTTTTCTGTGTGTTAGGAGGAGGAGCTGGAGCCTCTCACAAGCTTCTCACAAAGATCAATATGCAACGCTCAGCTGGTGTAGGGTTCGACTGATGCAATTATAAGGGAGGAGGTGAAACACAGCTTACATTCATTAGGAATTCAAAGTGTCATGGAGAGCTGTGCAGCTGATTTCACAAAGATCTTCTTCTAAACTCACCTTGAAACAGATGGAGGATGCAGCTACACATGTGCCTACGATAAAGCATCACTTTACCTTTAAGAAAGGCGGGAGGATTTCCAAAAGGACCGGACTGTGAAGAGCTTCCTCTCGTTCCATCAGGGTGGCGAGTGGCGTGGCCCTCGAGGGTGGCCAGGCGTGAACGTTTATTCAGCATGAAATGAGGTGAGGCCTAAAAATACGTGGGGGTCGAGAAGCGGGCTGGACGGGGTTAAATGGTTGGCCCTGCATTCAAAGAGCCACATAATGAACAGCAGCACCTCATTAGCATCCTGATACAGAAGCTGCTCCGTCTGAAGACGAGCTGGAGCCGGCGTCCTGAGGGGAGCCGCTCCAACGCTGGTTAGGAAGCGTGTGAGGGCAGCAGAGATCGAGCATCAGCCCGGTCAGTCGAGCTAAAACACAAAGAGGACGCAGTGTTGGGGAGATTTAACATAAGGTCATGAAAACAGACTCTCACATACTTTGTGACATGGACACACAGAGGGAAGGACAGGTGCAGCACAGACTGACATACTGCAGGGAAAGCTTTGCATACTCTCTCCAACAAAGACAAACAGCTCAGACTGGAGCGGAGGGAGGAGGGACGAGGGGAGTCTGCTGACGAGTCGCAGCAGATGGCTCATTGCCTCCTCTTCATCCTCTTCACCACCTGTGGAGGAGGGAAACTGAAAAGTGTCCGCCCTCCCTAAAACCAGGGACGCAGGTCATTTATCAGAGGAAAGTTTGTTGTTGTTCTTCTCACCAGTCTGCACTTATTGAGTTTAAACAGTCACAGGGAGTTTATCCCTCAGATCACTTTTCAACATCGTCACTTCACAAAAATCTGTCATGTCTTCTCATGACTGAAATTAAACAGGGCGCGTCTTTTGCTTTATTCTCAGTGGGAATTAAACTAAAGCTGTTTTTATTTATCCCAGCCCGTCATCTTATACGTCTCTACATGAAGATCACTTGAAGCAAGCTAAAGAAGATGTGTGCAGAAGTGCGGTGAACTCGTCTGTCTCTCTCTCTGGCTGGAGCCATGCATCGCCTCCTCTTCTCTCTGCTCGAGCTGACGTTGTGACAGGCCTTGAGAGGCAAGGAGACACAGTGTCCTTATTCTGTCACCTCCCCCCATTGGCTCCGACTGGCCCCAACACATGCATTCAAACCCCTACAGTAGAGACAATAAATCACTGTCTTCTCATACAATGGAAAGTTTGTTCAAGGAGCTCCGACATTTTCAGTGTTTGGTCCTGATCTATATCCGTCCTCTCCTGGAAGTCTGACGGAAAAGGACAGATGGCTGATGTTCACTACATTAATGATTTAAATAATAATCAAACTGCGTGGGGTCCATGTGTCATTTCATTCACACAATGATGCTCATGACACGCGTACTCACTCGTTGTTGGTGGCGACCTTTTGTCACGTAACTTTGAGAGAAAAGTGACACTTCTATCTTCAGAGCATCTCTGGAGACGCACGTGTCCTCCTCATCATATCTGACCCTGACTTCTTCTCTAACTGAGCGATGAGACAGCGGGCCGTCACTCTGCTTATGTTGCTTTTACATACTTGTAACTGTGTGTGTGTTGGCAGCTTGCTTCTGTTGCTGGTTGTTGGTTGTCTCTCTCACAGGCTGGCTGCTTCACTTCATCACAGTATTTCTTCATTTTGAACAAGCAGATTTTTTCCAAGCTTTTCTTACTAAATTTATTCTGAAGATAAGCAAAAGCATCAGCAGGAGCAAGTGGAGCAACGCACTGCAATCATATCGTTATTGGTTATATTAATCCCTGAGGACACATTTATGTTCATTTGCATCCTACTGTCTAAAGGAGTTTCGTTCTTTGCCCATATTTAGATACTACTAAGGACATGAGGGACATGAAGGACATGAGGGACATGAGACATGAAGGACATGAGGGACATGAGACATGAAGGACATGAAGGACATGAGGGACATGAGACATGAAGGACATGAAGGACATGAGGGACATGAGACATGAAGGACATGAGGGACATGAAGGACATGAGACATGAAGGACATGAAGGACATGAAGGACATGAGGGACATGAAACATGAAGGACATGAGGGACATGAGACATGAAGGACACGAAGGACATGAGGGACATGAAGGACATGAGACATGAAGGACATGAGGGACATGAGACATGAAGGACATGAGACATGAAGGACATGAGGGACATGAAACATGAAGGACATGAGACATGAAGGACATGAGAGACATGAAGGACATGAGACATGAAGGACATGAGGGACATGAGGGACATGAGGGAGAGAAATGAGGGACATGAGGGACATGAGGGACATGGAGGACATGAGGGACATGAAAGACATGAGGGACATGAGAGACATGAAGGACATGAGGGACATGAAAGACATGAGAGACATGAAGGACATGGGGACATGAAGGACATGAGGGACATGAGGGAGAGAAATGAGGGACATGAGGGACACGAGGGACATGAGGGACATGAAGGACATGAGGGACATGAAGGACATGCAAGACATGAAGGACATGAGAGACATGAGACATGGGGGACATGAAGGACATGGGGACATGAAGGACATGAGGGACATGAAATACATGAAGGACATGAAGGACATGAGACATGAAGGACATGAGGGACATGAGACATGAAGGACATGAAGGACATGACAGACATGAGGGACATGAAGGGCATGAGGGAAATGAGGGACATGATTGACATGAAGGACATGAAGGACATGAGGGACATGAAGGACATGAGGGACATGAATGACATGAGGGAAATGAGGGACATGAAGGACATGAGGGACATGAAGGACATGAGGGAAATGAGGGACATGAGGGACATGAAGGACATGAGGGACATGAGGGACATGAAGGACATGAGGGACATGAGGGACATGAAGGACATGGACATGAGGGACATGAAGGACAGACCTACCTGCTCAGCCATCAGCGCCCTATAATTTAACCCTTTGTGGTAGATTATGATGTTTGTTGTCTTTTGGCGTCTGTGGTTAATTCTGTTTTCACAGTTACTCAACTTCTCTTTTAACTTTTTGCATGATTTGAGTTATTTTTGGATCTTTGTGTTGTAATGTCTCGGCGTGGTTGTTTGATGTCTCTGACCCTTTTGAATCCTGTTTATGGTAATTTCTCATCTTTCTTGTGTTATTGTCTCTTAAAAGCTGTTTGGTTGACTTTTAAAAACATAAAGTAGTTTGAATGGAAGCAGAGGCTCTGGCCTTTAGGTCGCTCATCCATCAATGACTCGGTCCCATCGCTCATGCTTAGTAAAAGCAGTGAGGTTTCCATTTTAAGAGACACAGAATGAGTGAGACTTGGCAAGCATCCCCAATCAAAATGTCAATATAAAGCTCCTGTGCCATGATGGATTTGGATTGGCTAAAAGAACAGTTGTCATACTGTGACTGATTGAAAGCTTTTGGGCCAAAAATGTCAGTGAGAGAAAACGGGGGGTGGAAATGATTGCAAAGGTAGAAATGAAAACTGATTGGATAGCAGAATACAGTTTTTGTCAGTAAATCAAAGCACTTTTATGCAAATTCTTGCAAGCAATTTTTTATTATTCACACATCTGTCATCTCAGTCAGACCTCAAACATCCAGCATGCAAAGAGGGGAGTGTTCGCCAGACTGCAAGGAGCCAAAGGCAGCGATTTGCATGGAAAATGGACGATGTGATTGGCTGAGTGATGAATAAACAAATAAGTTGGATTTGAGGCTTTCGAGTTGGACCTCAGTAAAAAAACAATTTCACCCAGCGAGATTGAAATTTGGACTATAATGAGTTAATAGAATTTGTCAAGTCATTGCTTCTACAAATATTTAGCCTGTTTAGAACAACAACAATTACAGCAGCGCCTGATAACGGTTAGCACTCCCCTGAAACCCTGCTTTTGTTTTGGTACTTTTAAGCTCATTACAATAAAAGCCAATGAGGTGTTTTACTGGGAGGAAATGAAACTGGGGAATAAAGTAGATGGGGAATCTTTGCTGGACTTCCAGTTTGCACGGTTTAGTATTGTGCTTCTTCTCTTTGTATACAAACATAATTTAGCACCAGAGCAGTATTAATGATGATGAGACTCTTTTTATTCTGCACTGCTCGGAGGATGTCACTGATTAAAAGATGGCCTTCACGAGCATCTCTGTCTGCTGCTTCTTCTAAAGAAAGGTGACGTGACGCCTGATTAGAGAGCCGCTCAGTTCAATCTGAGACTTTCATGAAAAATCGATTTCAACCTGTGAAGTTTTTCCACCCGTCAGAAAAAGCTCATGTACTTCAGTATTTTTACACTGTGGTATGTGGTGTGTATATATATATATATATATATGCTGTTGAGGGAATCACCTTTAATATATACACCGCCTTCATGTAGGTCCATGATGAAACATTTCAAAGTCATGATGAGATTTAAATGTCTGCTCATATATAAATGTTAGTCATTCACAGCTATCAGAATATTGATCTCCAATCTTAATCTTTGACGTGTGGTGAACGTATCGCTCCACTGGGACACTTAGCCTGGATGGTGTTAGCTAGCTTTCAGCTACAGAAACAGTTGAATACTCTCAAAACAAAGACGTTTGAATTGTTAAATGGAGCGCTGCAGCCTCTCTTTACTCCCGTGAATATTAAATGTGAAAGAAGATTCAATTTGCACTTGAGAAACAATTAAGAAACAGAGACTCGGCCACGTTCAGATTTACTGGGGTCAGTTTGAGCTTTTCTGTTTTCCTGCCAGCATGGTAAGACTTGAACCCGCCGCTCGCTCCATCTCGCTCACAGTGACACCCAGGGCCTTTAAAGATGGAGGCTGACAGCATCACAGCAAGGAAGTCCCAGACCAAGAGGGAGGACGGACTGCTCTACTTAAACATCTTTAAATAGGGTGATCCGGCCTCTGCTGTCACTGTGGGGTAACCCTGAGCATCATGGGTAAGTGGGCTGGAGACATCAGGGCAGGAGGAAAGAATCTTACCTGAGTCTTAGCCCATGAGTCGTCACGCTGAGAGACTAATGAGGGGAACGTTCTTTAAGATCACCACTTCCTCTGCCTTCTTCATATCTGAGCTGTGACATCACTCAGGTTCAAGGTTAACCCCATGTTTCTGTATCATAGAGCCACATGGAGCGTGCAGTGCTTTGTTAAACTCATTCTGTTGTGAATACCACGTTTATCACCTGAATGAACTTAAACACGTGGTAACACATGTATGTATATGAGAAGGATTTCATTCATAACTTCTGACTGTTGAAAATGTGACGAGTCTGTCAGTGTGTGAAAACCCTTCTTACAGTCTGTATGTCCATAACAAGCTGCTGGATGTGTGGACACGTCACCCTCCCCACAAGGATCAAACTTATTCTTATCATCAACTTGATTTATTGATCATTTTGCTACCAAAGAAAAAACACAAAGACAAGCCAGAGTCCAATCACAGGATGTTGTGCTGAATGCTGATCTCTCTTTCGTCATGATTTCCTGCTGCAGCTGACGGCGTCTCGTTTCTCAGGAAGGGAATCATTGTGGGACGAGAGCGCAGCCTGCGGCAGCTAAATGATCTCCGGTGGACGAAGGCTAAATGGTGAAGCTCATTACCCGCCTCTCAGTCCTCCGGAGTCCTGGCTCCGCTTCACGTCCAGCCAGGAGGAGGGTGATTACAACATTCGACAAAAGCTCCTTCCCCTTCGCTTCTTTCATCGTTTCCTGTCTTCTCGCTCGCCCTCTCTCTCTCTCTCTGTGGTCACCCCTTCCATCTCAGCTGGCCTCCGTCTGCGTTCCTTTGAAACATGCGTCTCAGGCGTATTATCCTCTTTGTGTCCTTCTGCTGATTACAACACTTAGAGACAGGCTTCCCGTGAATGCGAGAGTGTTTACCCGATAACAAACAATAAGCAGAATTATGAATCATACAGCAGCTTGTCATCTCGACAACATCAACAACAAAAACTGCAACAACAACAACACAAAACTGTTGGGGAATCAAAAGCAGTTTGGAAGAGAATCCCGAGAGAGCCGGCGAGTGGGAAGCAGATGGGAGAAACGCTGATGTTCACACACGGTCTCATCCAGCCAGCGAGGAGCCCGGGCCTACGCATTTCTGTGCCAAGGCTCGATGTACTCGAGACCCAGATGGGCAAAGATGTCCTTTTCAGTCGTAGCTGCCAGGAAGTCTTTCTACACAGAGGATAAACAAACAGAGAACATGAAGGGAAACGTCTTCACACACAGATTCTTCATTCAGGCTCTGCTTGTTTGTCTCGTACCCACATGAACCCTCACCGAGGTACAGATTTACATCTGAGCGTCATCAAACCCTCCAAGCTTGCTCTCAGTGGTCGCACTCTTCTGCAGACAAACCACCACAGGGCCGAACACCAGCGGCGTGCAGAGAGCGACGTAGAAGTGTTGGCGGCGCCTGACTCACCTTGGGAGGAAAGAGTCTGATTCTGACACATCCTGCCTTCAAGTGCTAAAGTGGGCCTGACACGTTACCAAGACATGGCAGAACATCCGAGAGCACGCCGGCTCCCGCTGCGAGCCGGAGGCAGACTACTGACAGGTTAGCCGTGCAGCATGGCGTGCATGCTACATGAAGCTCCACCCACGTCACACCTCTTTCTTTCTCTTTCAAACCTAATTTAAGTTCAAGTTGTTGCTTTAAGGATCAGAAGTTTCCCGTTTATATTCCTGAGTCGATGCTAATCCCAGAATAAAGGAAGACATGACTACAAAACATCCTTCTGTTACTCCTCCTGGAGAACGGCGTCTCCCTCACCTCCAGACACACGGACACACGTGCAAAGTACCGGGTTCAAATCCCACCTGTGGCTCCTTCCTGCATGTCACTCATAAATCCAACCGAGCACATTTACAGTTCCATCTCTGCGTCATCACTGACTGCCACCATGTATGAGATGATCAATATTAATAAGGAGTGATTCCTGTTTCAGTGTTTGGAGCTGATTTTCTTACTGTCATTTTGTCTGAATAAAAAAAGTGAAGAGAATCTCATCACGAGAGGATCCATCTGAACCCTGAGCACATTCACTGCTCAGGTCACATGACGTGCAGACGCACAGCACGCTCCTCTCTATTACACACACAGGTGATACAAGCCTGAGGGATTTAGAGTCAATCCACTGCAGGATATCCAACAAAAGGGAACACAAAGGCCACTGATGAGATTCTCCGTGTTACCAATTTAACCGTAGTCCTGGATCAGGGCTGAGGCCGTCTTTCTGCTGTGCTGTCCACACGCCCTCAGGGACACACTGCTTTATTTACTTTGCACAACCTCCTGTGTTAAATCCACAACCTGGTGTGCCGCCGTGTTCTTGCCTTTAGGTGAACTTCAAATGGAAAAAGCTGAATTCATTTCAGAGCTGTATCAGGAGCTTGGAGTTAAAGAACGGTGGGTTATTAGAAGGACACGCTCAGGTTCTGTGCGGCTGGCAAACCTTCAGCACTACCAGCCAGAATGGAAGCCGAGCCTGGTGCTGCGAGCCGCTGTCCTTGACTTAATAAGCTGCTAATCAGCGACATGTTTCTGTGTCCGCTGCGTAATGACATCCCTGGTGGACGTGAACACACATCAGTTCCTGCACAACATCTGGCCCTTCTCTGCTGCCCGTCATCGTCTCTCTGCCACCCGGCACGCCGCTTGATCGCCGCTTGATGGACGTGGCTGCCTGCCCGGCTGAGACCAGCTCAGCTGACACATCACAAGAGACGGCGGGAAACCTGGACAGCTGCCGTCACAAGGACACGGAGAAAACTAGGCTAGATATCAGAACTACCAAAGCCAGGACATGCAGCAAAGGTCAGAGGTCAGATACTCACCCACAGGCTTGGTACTGCTGATGGTTCACATGACAGAACCAGATAAGAAACCCTGAGATTCATTATTTCATCTGAGATAACTCTGAGAGAGAGAGAGAGAGAGAGAGAGAGAGAGAGAGAGAGCGAGAGAGAGAGAGAGAGAGAGAGAGAGACAGAGAGAGAGAGAGAGAGACAGAGCGAGAGAGAGAGAGAGAGAGAGACAGAGAGAGACAGAGAGAGAGAGAGACAGAAAGAGAGAGACAGAGAGAGAGACAGAGAGAGAGAGAGACAGAAAGAGAGAGACAGAGAGAGAGAGACAGAGAGAGAGAGAGACAGAGAGAGAGAGAGAGACAGAGAGAGAGAGAGACAGAGAGAGAGAGAGAGAGAGAGAGAGGGAGAGAGAGAGACAGAGAGAGAGAGAGAGAGAGAGGGAGAGAGAGAGAGAGAGAGAGAGAGAGAGAGAGAGACAGAGAGAGAGAGAGAGAGAGGGAGAGAGAGAGAGAGACAGAGAGAGAGACAGAGAGAGAGAGAGAGAGAGACAGAGAGAGAGAGAGAGAGCTGTGACACAGAGAAGCATGCAAACTCAACCTGATGCAAAGTCATTCAAATAACATGCTGTAACAAAAGGAGTGCTGACGGTCTCCTCCACCGCAGCGTGTATGAAAAGCTGAAACATGGAGGTCACGCTGAGAGAGAGAGAGAGAGGGAGAGGGAGAGGGAGAGGGAGAGGGAGAGAGAGGGAGAGGGAGAGAGAGAGAGAGGGAGAGAGAGAGAGAGACAGAGGGAGAGAGAGAGAGAGAGAGAGAGAGACAGAGGGAGAGAGAGAGAGAGAGAGAGAGAGAGAGAGAGAGACAGAGAGAGAGAGAGGGAGAGAGAGAGACAGAGAGAGAGAGAGGAGAGAGAGAGAGAGAGACAGAGAGAGGGAGAGGGAGAGAGAGAGAGAGAGAGAGAGAGAGCTCTCAACATGTTGTCCTCTCACTAACACTGAATAAAAACACATTCACAGGGAAGTGTCCACTTTAATAGCAGGTCAAGGAAACCTTCCTGAGAATATGATGTTTTCTTTGAACTCGGCCTCGTCTTTATTTGGACCTTCTTCTTCTCACTGACACTTTTAAAAACAGGAAGAACCTCGGACAGCTTTTAACTTCATTTATCTTTCTTGCAGCACAGGAAACGGCTGACGGAGGCAAAACAAGGAGCCTGAAGTCGATTATGCCCCCGTGTCTCCCTCCAGCAACGATGGGCTCCACGCCCACTCTTCCCTGTGATCCGCTCTGCCACAGCTCGGTTCACAGGACAGCCGAGCGACCACAGAGGGCGCCGACAGCTCACTAATCACGCCAGCAATTAGTGCAGGCGTCATAAAGCACCGCTGCCCATAAAAACAACTATCCAGTTCACTGTTCTCGCCATTACCTTTCCTTCCTGGCGTGCTAATCAGCTGGTGCGGCGGGCAGAGAGGCAGACGGGCGGCCAGTAATGAATTCCTAATCAGAAACGATGAGATCCTCGCTGTTATGGCGCTTTGCTCCCGTGGAGGAGTAAACATTTGCAAATCAAAGTTATCAAGTTGATTAGGCTGCCCAGAAGTAATAAAGAGGAAGAGTGAAGAGTGGGAGAGGTGCAATAAAAGCTCCGCCATGATGATCAGAAACATACTGTGACACCATTTAAAGGGGCGGGGCTTCATAGCCCCTCATGGCGGTGATGTCACTCAGCCGGACGCTGTGCTCTGCGTCTCGTTTTTAACACAAGCTGCTTCTTATTCTGTCACATGACCAATAACAGTTTGTTAAACCACTGAGAGCTGCATCTGGATTAGACTGCACAGGGGTTAGCTCCTCCCCTCTCAGCGAGGAGGTTGCTGGTTTGAATCCCAGTCTGTCAGGAGCCTCTCTGTGTGGAGTCCGGCTTCCTCCCCAGTCCAAACACATGCTGGTTACCTGCTGACTCTGAAGGTGTGAGTGTCTCTGCACGTCAGCTCTGTGATTGGCTGGAGAACAGGGTGTGACCCCGCCTCTCGCCAGGACTGTGACTGTAAGTAAAAATGTCCCGTTCTTGTTTATGAGTCACTTCAGGTAATACTTTATTAAAAAGTCTGATTCAGAACATGCTGGTCACGGGGTCACAGGGTTACGGTGTCACGGGGTCATAGGGTCACGGGGTCACTGGGTCCCGGATCCTGGAGTCACAGGGTCACGGGTCACGGGGTCCTGGGGTCACAGGTTTACAGGTCCCGGGGTTACGGGGTTACGGGGTCATGGGTCACGGGGTTACGGTGTCACGGGGTTACAGGGTCACAGGGTCACTGGGTTACGGTGTCACGGGTTCCGGGGTCACAGAGTCACAGAGTCACAGGGTCACAGGGTCACGGGTCCCGGGGTCACAGGGTCACGGGGTTACGGTGTCACGGGTCCCGGGGTCACAGAGTCACGGGGTCACAGGGTCATGGGTCCCGGGGTCACAGGGTCACGGGTCCCGGGGTGCTGGCGTCCCGGGGTGCCGGTGTCCTCTCCTTCCTGAACGTCGTCTCAGACATGACGAGTCGAGCATGGAACTGAACACTCTCCTGATGAAAACAATAAATGAACTTTCTCATAAATAATTCCGGGCTTTGTGGCAGAGCTGAAGGGCTTCCTGTTCCAGGCCCGGTGATGGGATGTTTGTTTTACCTTTTTATAAAACTATCACCGCTCAGAAAGACAACTTCAAAGATTTCAAAATAAAGAGTTTTGACCTTTCTGCTCTCGTCCATATAAGAATGATAATATTAGGTAGGTCCGTTGGAGGAATCTGTTGCTTTGACTGCTACTTCTGACATCTTAAAATTAATAAAGTCGTGAGCTTGGAAACTTCTGAACCCATCTAACCAATCAGATGGTCCAAATCTAACCGTCTGCAAGGGAAACTGTGATCAACCTAAAAATTCACATTTGAACCATCTGTGAATGAGCTGTGATGGGTTCTAGCAGCACGCCGCAGAATTCAGCCTGCTGATTGGTCTAACAGAGCACACAGGCTTCTGACAGGCTGCGTGCTGGCACAAAGCTCGTCTTTCTTGATGGTTGTCATTTTGTATTTAGGTACCTGGCTGTGATGTGAAAAGTCCCACAGAGGAGTAAAAGGTGCAATAAAGTGTGTGTGTGTGAGTGTGTGTGTGTGTGTGTGTGTGTGTGTGTGTGTGTGTGTGTGTGTGAGTGTGTGTGTGTGAGTGTGTGTGTGTGTGTGTGTGTGTGTGTGAGAGTGTGTGTGTGTGAGTGTGTGTGTGTGTGTGTGTGTGTGTGTGTGTGTGTGTGTGTGTGTGTGAGTGTGTGTGTGTGAGTGGCTGCTGCAGACGGAGACAGGCTCAGCCTCATTTTCTCTTATTTTCATGGATTTACCAAACAGCCAAGATTTCAGCAAAACATCCAATAACTTCAAAAAACGACATTTCAGGGCTTCATCCTCATTTCCAACATGTGTCGTGATGCACAGAGTTAAAGAGCTCTTCTCCATCACTGAACACTTTCCCACTTTGGAAAAACGGGAACGTGTGGCTCTAAGTGCTATCTCCTCCCACGCCGGATTGATTGAAGGCGTGGTGTATTTCCTTCAGCCGCCGTTGGACAGAGACTCTTTAGTGGACAGTTCCCTGTATCTCAGACTGTGACTCATGTTGGAGCCCGGCTCATTAATGTAATCCTCCTAACACGGTGATATCGTGTGCCCACTTCCTGTGCCCCTGCATCGTTACACAAACAGACAGCGGAGGGATCAGGAAGTGCATCACCTCAGTCACCTCTAACCCTAACCCTAACCCTCTGATCAGCAAACAGTGTGCAAGCATCCATGGAAACATCATCTAACAGACACAAACACGCAGTGTGTCGCAGCGAGCTTCAGAGAGCTCTTTGACCGTCTCACCAACGAAACAGCCCGAGATCATGTGACACCGTTCACCCTGAACGAAACAGAAACCATCCTTCAGCTGCTCAGAGGTCCACCTGAGACCGGATCCTCAAAGACCCAGAGGTCCTTTTGACACCAGGTCAGAATGTGAGGTCTGAGTAAGTCCTGTCTTTGGACCTTACGGGCTGAAGTTCTTTGTTTAGAGTCAGAAATCTGAAAGAGCAACTGAGAGGACTGTTCTCAACATGTCCAACAACTGTAACCTTTCCATCATCACGAGTTCATCCCTCGAGATCTTCAGAAAAAAAGCAAAATAATGTGATGAATACAAGGAGAATGTTATCATGGAAAAACTGAGCAAAATTAAACATGTGGATTCATGGCCTCTGAAGGTTTCCATGAGAAAAAGAGACCACGATTTAAAAAGACATCCCAGATATAATCAACTAATACAGTGAAGGAGCAGTATGATATACAGTGAAGGAGCAGTATGATATACAGTGAAGGAGCAGTACGATATACAGTGAAGGAGCAGTATGATATACAGTGAAGGAGAGGAGCAGTATGATATACAGTGAAGGAGCAGTATGATATACAGTAAAGGAGCAGTATGATATACAGTAAAGGAGCAGTATGATATACAGTGAAGGAGCAGTATGATATACAGTGAAGGAGCAGTATGATATACAGTGAAGGAGCAGTACGATATACAGTGAAGGAGCAGTATGATATACAGTGAAGGAGAGGAGCAGTATGATATACAGTGAAGGAGCAGTATGATATACAGTGAAGGAGCAGTATGATATACAGTAAAGGAGCAGTATGATATACAGTGAAGGAGCAGTATGATATACAGTGAAGGAGCAGTATGATATACAGTGAAGGAGAGGAGCAGTATGATATACAGTGAAGGAGCAGTACGATATACAGTGAAGGAGCAGTATGATATACAGTGAAGGAGAGGAGCAGTATGATATACAGTGAAGGAGCAGTATGATATACAGTAAAGGAGCAGTATGATATACAGTGAAGGAGCAGTACGATATACAGTGAAGGAGCAGTACGATATACAGTGAAGGAGCAGTACGATATACAGTGAAGGAGCAGTATGATATACAGTGAAGGAGAGGAGCAGTATGATATACAGTGAAGGAGCAGTACGATATACAGTGAAGGAGCAGTATGATATACAGTGAAGGAGAGGAGCAGTATGATATACAGTGAAGGAGCAGTATGATATACAGTAAAGGAGCAGTATGATATACAGTGAAGGAGCAGTACGATATACAGTGAAGGAGCAGTACGATATACAGTGAAGGAGCAGTACGATATACAGTGAAGGAGAGGAGCAGTATGATATACAGTGAAGGAGCAGTATGATATACAGTAAAGGAGCAGTATGATATACAGTAAAGGAGCAGTATGATATACAGTGAAGGAGCAGTATGATATACAGTGAAGGAGCAGTATGATATACAGTGAAGGAGCAGTATGATATACAGTGAAGGAGCAGTACGATATACAGTGAAGGAGCAGTACGATATACAGTGAAGGAGCAGTATGATATACAGTGAAGGAGCAGTACGATATACAGTGAAGGAGCAGTATGATATACAGTGAAGGAGCAGTATGATATACAGTAAAGGAGCAGTATGATATACAGTGAAGGAGCAGTATGATATACAGTGAAGGAGCAGTATGATATACAGTGAAGGAGCAGTATGATATACAGTGAAGGAGCAGTATGATATACAGTAAAGGAGCAGTATGATATACAGTGAAGGAGAGGAGCAGTATGATATACAGTGAAGGAGCAGTATGATATACAGTGAAGGAGAGGAGCAGTATGATATACAGTGAAGGAGAGGAGCAGTATGATATACAGTAAAGGAGCAGTATGATATACAGTGAAGGAGCAGTACGATATACAGTGAAGGAGCAGTATGATATACAGTGAAGGAGCAGTATGATATACAGTAAAGGAGCAGTATGATATACAGTGAAGGAGAGGAGCAGTATGATATACAGTGAAGGAGAGGAGCAGTATGATATACAGTAAAGGAGCAGTATGATATACAGTGAAGGAGCAGTATGATATACAGTGAAGGAGCAGTATGATATACAGTGAAGGAGCAGTATGATATACAGTGAAGGAGCAGTATGATATACAGTAAAGGAGCAGTATGATATACAGTGAAGGAGCAGTATGATATACAGTGAAGGAGCAGTATGATATACAGTGAAGGAGCAGTATGATATACAGTGAAGGAGCAGTATGATATACAGTGAAGGAGCAGTATGATATACAGTAAAGGAGCAGTATGATATACAGTGAAGGAGCAGTATGATATACAGTGAAGGAGCAGTATAACAGGTTTGTGTATTTTAACCGTTGTTGAACACTTCGACAGATTCTGCAGATTCTGCAGAGCTTGACAATACGGGCAGGAAGCTCCATTCAGTCAGACAGAGATCATTTGAAAGAGGCCTGACAGGTCTGTACACAATTCTCTTACAACATGACGCGCCATGTTTTTTCGGGTGATATCCCAGTAACCACAGGATGAGCTGGACCATTGTTCAGTGTGTCGCTGTAAATAAATCATGCAGCAAACTGAAACCCTAAAAGACGGAGAGCCACCGCAAGTCCAGGCGGACTGAGCCCGGCTCCGGACCTTCCTGAAACCTCCTGCCGCTCACGCTCATCAATAATGGAGCAGGATCCGTCTGCTGAGTGAGTCAACACCCTGTTTCTGCCCCCGACCTCCGGCATCTCATTCTCACTCATTACATCCCCTTCTTTGTCCTCGCCAAGTTCACAAAGTCAACTCATTACTTCTCTTTAGTCTGCAAGTTGTAGCATTCAAGGAGAATAATACTCAGCTATTGTAATATCATCTCATGTCAAACGCAGTCTGTCCTCTCCCCTCTGCGTGGGCTGGAGGATGCAGAGGTGAAGCAGCGAGTAGAAGCTAACAGCAGTGATTGAAGGGATAATTTTCATGCTATTATCCTAAATGTACTTCTCTTCTTTTAGAAACCTCCTCTGGTTGTATCCATCACTCTTCCTCCTCCTTTCATTCAGTCTGTTTTCATCCCTCCTCTATCATTACCCCCCTTCTGTCAGGCATTAGCTGTCAATATGATTTATCCCTGATGCTAACTGATGCAGTTGTCCCGCTGTGGAGGCTGATTAGATGAGCATCCTGCCTCGTCAGGGATGTCACTTCCCTTCTCCTCCTGTGTCACTCTATCTTCCCTCTTTCCACGCCGCACATCAAACAGCAGGCTTTTAAAGCTGCATGAAAGCCAACGTTTTTATGGAAACATATACTTGTCCTGTCAACCTAAATAAAGCACCTCTTCCCTGTGAGAATTGCCCTATTTGCCCCTGAAAAACGGTGTTGTCAGGCCTGAAGGGAATGTTCCTGGCCTACAGAGAGTGATGAATAGAAACGTAAAGCTGCAGACAGAAGCTCTCCATTCAGTTCAGAGCTGCATGTACACCTTCAACATAAAGGCTAAACGGAGCTTTTCAAGCACTCTCCTTCTCTTCATGATTCACAGCCATCCACACACTGATTAAACTACACACAAACACATCATCCCGACCTTTATTTTGAAAATCTAGCTGTAAGTTGCTGACTCATCGGTGCTGTTTTAAGAAGTGAAGCGTGCTGAAGAGTCAGGAAGCAGAGCGCATGCTGATATAAATGTTTTACAGCACTCAGGTTCATCGTTGTTTCAGAGAACAGACTTTAAAGTAAATCCACCTGTCTCTGTAACACAAGGTTCACTCCATCACTGTACTGCAGCCCTCCCACTTTACGCCCCCCATCCTCCTGATTCAAGGTCCTGATAGTTTCTGTGACCTGCGCGTGGAACCACCCGTCACGTAGCAACTGTGTCCACTAACAAGAGTCCACCTCTCGCCAAACTGGTGACCAAGTCACCCAACACGACTGGTTTGAAATGTTGGAAAATGGAAGAAGGTTTTTATTGAAGTTTTTGAATGTGTTTAAATTCCTCTTAAAGCTCTGATTTCTTCTGCTGGTCTCTTTGTATGAAGTATTAAAATATCATCTTCCAGATTTGACATCGGAGGGGTAATATTTTAGAAACATGTCTTGGACCAATCTGCTGTATAAGCTGTGATTGTAAATGACGTATTCTGATCTATCCGTCTTTAAAGAGCACCTCGGGGAAACAGCAGAGAAAATGTCCAAGCAGGCGTGATCAAAGGAAGTCCTTGAAGTGGAAATATTCCTCGAACCCAGTTTGACTGACAGAGAGAAAAGAAAGCATGTGCAGGCTTTAAGCAGCAAACTACAGTCTTTGTAATGCTGAGTGGCAGCTCCCACTGAGGAGAACAAGCTTTAATCAGAACAAATGCAAGAAGACACTCGGACCTGTTGCCTGGCTGCACCGTGCATTAACATGGACGGAGCAGCTGCACACCGACTGAGAGCGAATGACTATCATTCAGAGGTAACAAGCGGGCCAAAGCGACGGTAAATGATCAAAGTAGGAGGTCTCACAGGTGTTGAAGGTTTCAGAGCTGCCTCCTCTCTTTTAGTAAAGAACTCATTTACAGGCCAGATAATCAGCAGCCTGATGGTAAATCTCTGTTTGTGCCTGTGGACGGACTCGAGATAGCAGAGACACCTTCACCATGTTCATATAAGAGGGATTCTTTTCTGCTCCTCCAGTAGTCCATGTGTTTCTCAGCTGAGGCCGACTCGTCGTGGGCGGCGGTAAAGACATGTAGTCTGCATTGATGTTTTTACAGTTAAAGGATCCTTCACCGGCTCGAGTCTGTACGAGCTCACACCTTTCATTTTAATGTGAAATCATTTTCAATGTTGGAGCCTTTTTGACCGAGAAAAGGCAGAAAGTGCCTTTTTGGCTCATGTGGAAGAAAGACAACAACTCCCAAAATGCACTGCACCACAGCAGCCGCCTCCTGTTCCACCATCAGCCTCGACTGCTGGTCGTTATATCGCAGCTCGTAGAAAGAGCCACGAACATCTGAAGACCTTTAAAGTTCATCAGATCAGTTTGAAGTTCAAACTGTTTTCACCAGTGTCGGTTCTTATCAGTTTTCTCCAACGAGCCTGTTAGCATAGCGTCCTAGCAAGATGGCCGATGTTGCTTATAGAGTCTGGCAGTGAGGTCCCGCCTACTGATCTGTGATTGGTCTGTAGCTTCAATGGTTGAAAACATGAGGAACGAGCGATGTAGTTTCACCCCTCTAACAGCAGCCTCTGACGTACGGAGCTTCCCCGTCTCAGGGGAAAATGAGGACCTAACTGGGGAACCTGAGGCATCCCCAGGTAACTGGGACATGATTGGTGGAAGTTTTGGACGTTTCACTTCAGTACTTCCCCAGGTGTTCTCTGACATTGTTCCATCCCCAAACATCACTGTGATCTTATCTAACTTTTTATGACCCGAGCCACCTGACATCGACATCCTGTTTATTTAAAAAGAGCAGCCATCCACATGGCCAACATTTTCAGATTACTACCTGCAAACTCTCACCTTTTAGCCACACATGATGGAGTCTTTATCAGCTCAGTAATCCTTCTGTTAGTAATGTTGGGAAATTCAACAGTCTGTCAGTTTCTCGACTCTTTAATAAGTAAAGGCTCCCTGTATGCATGTAACTGGCTGCAGGTCTATAAAGACGCGTGCACAGCCTTGGTGGTTGGTATTTGGAAACTGAAGGTGAGTGGAGAAGTTGAGAGTGATCTGCATGTGACTCGAAGGTGACAGCAGGACTGCTGTGCCCCTGGTTCCCTAAGCTGCTTGGCCACTCTGCCCTGCACCACTTAGTCACTCCATTTACGGCACAGACTTTATCTGCTGTTGAAGCTCCGTGCTTCTTTCGGGGTTGTCACCACACGTTGTGAAAATGCACACGTGTGCAACATTCAGGATGGTCCAATTTTCCAGATCCTATTTACAAATCCAAATAAATCTGGTAATCTGTAATTTTCCACCCTTATCTCACAGCAAGTTGGAAGCTTCTTTTGGAACAAACACGTCGGGGTTTTATGAGCGAAATCTGCAGCTGACGGCCTGAAAATATGAGATATGTCGGCATTCTTCAAATCCTGTCGTCTGATCCCAGCTTAAGAATCCAGCTCGACTCGGCTCCTGGATGTCTTCATGCTGCACAGTCGTCTGTTTTCCTGGATAGTGTGTAAACATCCAGTGTGCTCCAGGGATGATAATCACCCATTTTAAGAAACGTGACGGTGAGAGAGAACAAAGCGAGTGTGTTATTAACACCATGACGTTTCTACCTGGAGAGATGACATTGATACCTACAGTGATGACTTTTCTGTCTGTGGTGATAATGTTTGCACCAGCAGTGATAACTATTCTACCCACAGTGAGGACGTTTTCCTCCATCACTCTCTGCTGACAGATACGTTCTTATCCAGGAAAAATGATGACAGTCCTCTAAACACTGACAGTGGTTTTTACTCTGAACTCTTTTTGCTGCTTCCACGTGAAGCCTGCTAAACGTTCCTTCATGCTTTTGACTAAACAATGTTTGGATATTTTTCTCATTTTCAGATCTCGTTCCGTCACATTCAGCAGTCAGTGATCAGATAGATCGATAGATCGATAGATCGATAGATAGATAGATACTTTATTGATCCCGAGGGATCAGCACACAATCTTTACGAGGCTTCACTGGAGTTCCCGTGTGTTCCTGCAGGGGGCGCTGGAGTCCCCGTGTGTTCCTGCAGGGGGCGCTGGAGTCCCCGTGTGTTCCTGCAGGGGGCGCTGGAGTCCCTGTGTGTCCCTGCAGGGGGCGCTGGAGTCCCCGTGTGTTCCTGCAGGGCGCGCTGGAGTCCCCGTGTGTCCCTGCAGGGGGCGCTGGAGTCCTCCGTGTGACCCTGCAGGGGGCGCTGGAGTCCCCCGTGTGTCCCTGCAGGGGGCGCTGGAGTCCCTCGTGTGTTCCTGCAGGGGGCGCTGGAGTCCCCGTGTGTTCCTGCAGGGGGCGCTGGAGTCCCCGTGTGTTCCTGCAGGGGGCGCTGGAGTCCTCCGTGTGTCCCTGCAGGGGGCGCTGGAGTCCTCCGTGTGTCCCTGCAGGGGGCGCTGGAGTCCTCCGTGTGTCCCTGCAGGGGGCGCTGGAGTCCCTTGTGTGTTCCCGCAGGGGGCGCTGGAGTCCCCCGTGTGTCCCTGCAGGGGGCGCTGGAGTCCTCCGTGTGTCCCTGCGGGGGGCGCTGGAGTCCCTTGTGTGTTCCCGCAGGGGGCGCTGGAGTCCCCCGTGTGTCCCTGCAGGGGGCGCTGGAGTCCTCCGTGTGTCCCTGCAGGGGGCGCTGGAGTCCCCGTGTGTCCCTGCAGGGGGCGCTGGAGTCCCCCGTGTGTCCCTGCAGGGGGCGCTGGAGTCCCATGCGTGGCAGTCTTTAAACACTGTCTCACGAGTCAGGTTCTAAACATGTTAATTTACACTTACTTGTTGTGTGTATGTGACTTCCTGTGTTTCTGCAGCCAGCCTCTAGTGGACACTCCAGGAACTGCAACAACATGCAGGAATAGCGGCAGGTTAGATTCGAACCCAGGCTGCCCACTTGGAGGACCAGAGCCTTGATTATTCTATATCAATCTGTCTTATAGTATGTGTTTGACGTTTGTATTGTTAGATTGTCGTCTGTTCATGTCTGTCATACGACCTTGTGAAAACTACATCACAATGCCTCACAGCTCCGTCAGGTCTATTCAGCCCCCTCTGGTAATTAAAATTCACAAGAACAGCCGTGCCACCAAGGTCGAGAGGAAACGTTGAGATATGTGAATGGCGAGCGAACAACCTGACTCCACATCGCTCCATTTAGAAAGGGCACATCTCCCAGTCCTCCCAGCCTGCCACCAGCATGTTTAGAGGACGGGGCTGCTCCCAGCTCGGCTCTCGTGTCTGTCACAACGTATAGACTCAGTGCTGAGCGTGTCTCGTGACGCCCTGAGGGTCCCTGTGCCGCCATCCGCTAAATTAAACCTCTCCTCCCCTTCGTCTGCTCACTGAGAAGGACCCCCTTCCTCTGCAAACACGGGCAGCCAGCCGGGGGAGCGCTCGAAAAACGCCACTCCCCAAAGCCCAGTGCAATTGCCCTGTTATTGTCCACTCATCCACTGCTCGGGGGGGGGGGGGGGGGGGGGCGAGCAGAGCTATGAGAGCCCTCTACATCTGAGATATCATAATGTCACAGTGAGCTTCAAATTAAATTCTGCTTTTACCCCCGGGGACAGACGAAGAGAGAGAGATATCATCTTTATCATCGACTTTCAAATGAAACATTTTACGATTGTGGAGGAAAAGATCAAGCTGCAGAAGGATGTGAAAGACATTTCCTGTACAGCTCTTTCTGTAAAGCAACATTATGTAGGAATGCAGGAAACACAGAAGGTAACTTTGTTGAACTGCTCAGTCGTGAAGCCCCCTGAATGCTGCCCTCCTCCCGTCATGGAGAACGTGTTGGTGCAGCCATATCATGTCCTCTAGCCCATTATATGCTAACATGTGGAGTAGCCGTTTATTTAGCATGATATCTATGGGCCATGGCTAAATGTTGGACATGATCATTTTTGAATTGTTACTTGAGATAAACCAATCAAGCTAACGTCAGGATCAAACGGGAACATTCATTGAAAGCTGAGCTTGGATGACTTTCTGTTAAAGCTGCTGAACAGGCGACGGCTCACTGCTGAACTTACACAGTGCAGAAAACAAAGAGCAGGGCGATCTGTTCCAGTGTCTATTAGATCGACCACTGAAAAGTGACCTTTTGTCTTTTAATACACGAGAGCTGTGCAGCAGGAATGTGATGTCTGTTTGATCCAGCGTGTGTCCCAGTGTTAATGATGGAAGAGAAGCTGCCTCTAACAACAGCACGCTGTAGGTGGCTTAGTGGGGGCTTATTTTACATAATGGACTGTTTAATATGTCCTTAACATCTGACTGCTTTAAAATCTATTCCTTATTTTTTCTAATAACAGAAACATCGTCTGTGAATGTTTGGGTTGCTATGACAACAAGTGGTTGATAAAAATATATACCCAAAGAATGTTTGTCTCATTA
Source organism: Symphodus melops (assembly GCF_947650265.1). Lineage (NCBI taxonomy): Eukaryota > Metazoa > Chordata > Actinopteri > Labriformes > Labridae > Symphodus > Symphodus melops. The sequence goes on along the minus strand of NC_136705.1, from coordinate 298,151 downwards.
ACACACTTAAACAAGTTTTGGTCCCATCACTAGTTTGGGCTTATTAGGTTCTGAAAGTTTAAACAGTGTGGTAAGAGAGTAATGCATGTATCACAGCATGTGTTCATAAAGGTGTCTATCTGTGAGAGCAGCTTGTGAGGGGTCAAACTAGAGCTCTTTAGTATTCTGAATCCCCCCCCCCCCCCGTGTAATGATAGAAGAGAAGGTTTGTCTACATACTGTACGTTCTATCCTCCTCCCGAAGGTAAAGCTCTTCATGTTCTGCTTGTTCTGCAGTCGTGAGGCTGAAGCTCAGGTACAAACATTATGAATGTTGCTCTCATATCAGGACCAACGCCAGGACATCTCTGCTCGCAGCCTTCTGACCACGACCACATTAATCACACTCATGACAGAGAGTAATTACCCTGATCCTCACACACTCTCTTTCTGCACAAGCAACAAACAGGCCGAACAAACCACAATCACATTCATTCATGTGAACACACTTTGAACAGGTGTACTGTGGTTTGCATCATGGGAACACCTGAACACACACACACACACACACACACACACACACACACACACACACACACACACACACACACACACACACACACACACACACACACACACACACACACACACACACACACACACACACACACACACACACACACACACACACACACACACACACACACACACACAGTTTCAAGGGTAGAAGCTGCCGCACATAGAGGGGTGTGTATTCTGTATTTTGGAGGTGTTGAGCAGGTCATAGATCCCTCCTGCTCAGGGAGGGACTCAGTCTGTCTTGGCATGATGAAATCCTCCACCTGTCCTCATTCATCATATCCACTACACATTAATTATCCCAAACCTTCAGACTTACAGCAGAGGACACACACAGGCCCCTCCCTCAGACCTACACTTCAGGTAAGAATCAGCTGTGAGCGCCTGTGGCTTGTGGAGGTCATATCGATGTCAGCGTGGGTACAAGAAGGTTTCTGCTCATCAGGAGGTTTCCATGGATACCGTTTCATTCACAAAGACCAAACTTCATCAGGATCTTCATAAAAACCTTGAGGGGAACAGTTTAAACCAGGATCTTAATCTGAGTCACATGAGACTACACTTTCTGACCAAGCCTTTTCTGTGATCCTTCCCATGATCCTCCTCATGTCACAGCTGCTCGAGTACTGTTCACACATTGTGGCACAGGGGGCAACCATGAGCAGCTGCACACACACCACAGGAGAGAACTACAAGATCACAGGAAGAACTACAAGATCACAGAGAACTACAAGATCACAGAAAGAACTACAAGATCACAGGAAGAACTACAAGATCACAGAGAACTACAAGATCACAGAAAGAACTACAAGATCACAGAAAGAACTACAAGATCACAGAAAGAACTACAAGATCACAGAAAGAACTACAAGATCACAGAAAGAACTACAAGATCACAGAGAACTACAAGATCACAGAAAGAACTACAAGATCACAGGAAGAACTACAAGATCACAGGAAGAACTACAAGATCCAGATCATTTTGTCACTGTGACTTCATGCAGAGTTTCTTTGGCCATGCCCCCTCGTGGTTTATCGGCAGAAAGTCTGAGAGAGCTGATGTGAAAATGCAGCAAGACGTTCACCTGCAATGAGTAGGAGAGTGATGTTTAGATCCACTGAACAAGCTGGACTGACAGTGAAAACATAAAATATACTTTCACTGTGTTATTGGGTCCAACTGGGGCTAAAGGTTTGATAACCTGTCATCCTGGGTGTTTGAGGAAACAAACTTAGCTGATTGTATTTTCTTGCAGGAAGTTGAGAAGTGTGCGTCTCAGCTCATATTCTCCACCAGCTCACACTCCTTCTTTTTGCTATGCGAGGCTTTATGAGCATGAGGAACTCCAGCTGTCAGCACCCTTCTCCTGATAGCCATAAAGCTTTGTGTTGTGGGCTCATTCCCAGTAATTGGTTTGCATTATGTGGCCACTACGGACCAGAACCTGCACGTTCAGCCATTTCACTGCTGTTCCTGTGGTGTCACCTGGCCTTAAATGGCATCCTTTTCACATGAATTACAGAAAATGCTTCAAACTACAAACTCGTGTGTTGTGCACAAACGTTAAGTCTTCGTGTTTCTGCCTGACTGTGTCCAGCCCCCTCCCCCAGTGACTTTAGGATTCCCCCTGAGCCTGGTGTTAATTGAGAAGAGATCATTAGCTAGAGTTTGGTCCTCTTTTCTTTTTTAGGCTGCTTTAATAAGACGGAGACCGTCTTGTTTCTGTCGACGGCCCCTCTGAAACCCACCACATGAAAGTCCTCTAAATGACCTCCTTTGCTCCTAAGCAGCGATATCTCCCCTTTCATCAGACACCAGTCGTCTTTTCTTTGCCGTTTCTCTGACACCAGTCACACGAGGAGCACCAAACCTCCCCAACACCAGCGGCCAATTAGAAGGGACACAAGAAAGATAAAACACCATTATCTTGCCATCCTCCGCCATACGTCCAACCAATTAACAGCAATGAGCCCAGTCAAAAAGAAGGAATCTTCCTCTGCTCGTGCCCACAGCCAGGAGAGGGACGAGTCACTGACTCAGAGACAGTTCACTTGTCTTCATTACCTTAATAATGGCTGTAATGTGGAGCAGAGATGAAGTACAGGTCTCTAACTGTAGCCTGTTAGGCTTCCTGCTGACCTTGAAGTGAGCGCGTGTTTGTATATAAAGATTTCTACTGCACTTTTAAATCTCTCCAAAGCTGATGGTTATCTGTTGTAAACCTCAGCCTTCTCACTTACTTTAAAGTGCCCGAGGTCCCGTCAAACTTCCTGAAAAACCTGCAAGCTTTCTGCAGGCGTGAGTGTGCGAGATGTCCTCCTGTCCACTCCAGTGCACGCATGGCTGCACTGTCAGCAGGCGCAGCTCTGCCCTTGCATTTGAATAAACACCATCTGAGTTGGCTGCTTGTGTATAAGATCTGTCAGGAAGCTGCCACCCAGTGATCCCACAGACTCTGACCTCCGTCCCTTGGGGAGCGGCTGACGGGACATGGCGGTGACAGGGTGTCTCTCTTGTCGATCTGCGCACTGATACGCCCGACACCCTTGTCCCGCTACGTTCACAACTCAGGTGGACTGCTGCTCCGTCCTGTGCATGGGAAATGAGCTGCTGCTACTTTACAGGATGCAATGCACAGTGGCAAGAATCGGATAAACACGAGCCTGTCACCAAGATTGATAGTTCCCTGGAATTGTAGTGATCGTCTTGTCAGTCGTATGAACTTTTCCCTGCTGAATAATTGAGTCCTTCAGCTGAGGAGCGCTGTCAAGCCTTTGTAAGGTTCACACTCAGGAGAGTGTTTGCTGATAGAGAGACCGTGTGCAGTTCAGAGATAACATTTTCACTTTACTAAAGCCTTCGTGTGAGACAGAAGATCCAAACTTCATCAATCTGCTCGCCTGGTTTTACACTGGTTTAAACGCGGGATAAGCATTCCTCAGAAAGCTAGAGGGGAACAGGTGAAGAACAGGTGAAGAACAGGTGAAGAACAGGTGAAGAACAGGTGAAGAACAGGTGAAGAACAGGTGAAGAACAGGTGAAGAACCGAGGTGAAGAACAGGTGAAGAACCGAGGTGAAGAACAGGTGAAGAACAGGTGAAGAACAGGTGAAGAACAGGTGAAGAACAGGTGAAGAACAGATGAAGAACAGAGATGAAGAACAGATGAAGAACAGGTGAAAAACAGGTGAAGAACAGGTGAAGAACAGGTGAAGAACAGATAAAGAACAGGTGAAGAACAGATAAAGAACAGGTGAAGAACAGATAAAGAACAGGTGAAGAACAGATAAAGAACAGGTGAAGAACAGGTGAAGAACAGGTGAAGAACAGATAAAGAACAGGTGAAGAACAGGTGAAGAACAGGTGAAGAACAGGTGAAGAACAGGTGAAGAACAGATAAAGAACAGGTGAAGAACAGGTGAAGAACAGGTGAAGAACAGGTGAAGAACAGATAAAGAACAGATAAAGAACCGAGGTGAAGAACAGGTGAAGAACAGATAAAGAACAGGTGAAGAACAGGTGAAGAACAGGTGAAGAACCGAGGTGAAGAACAGGTGAAGAACAGATAAAGAACAGGTGAAGAACAGGTGAAGAACAGGTGAAGAACAGAGATGAAGAACACAGGTGAAGAACAGGTGAAGAACAGGTGAAGAACAGGTGAAGAACAGGTGAAGAACAGAGATGAAGAACAGGTGAAGAACAGGTGAAGAACAGATAAAGAACAGGTGAAGAACAGGTGAAGAACAGATAAAGAACAGGTGAAGAACAGGTGAAGAACAGGTGAAGAACAGAGATGAAGAACAGGTGAAGAACAGGTGAAGAACAGGTGAAGAACAGAGATGAAGAACAGATGGAGAACAGAGATGAAGAACAGGTGAAGAACAGGTGAAGAACAGGTGAAGAACAGAGATGAAGAACAGGTGAAGAACAGGTGAAGAACAGGTGAAGAACAGGTGAAGAACAGGTGAAGAACAGGTGAAGAACCGAGGTGAAGAACAGGTGAAGAACAGGTGAAGAACAGGTGAAGAACAGAGATGAAGAACAGGTGAAGAACAGGTGAAGAACAGAGATGAAGAACAGAGATGAAGAACAGGTGAAGAACAGGTGAAGAACAGGTGAAGAACAGAGATGAAGAACAGGTGAAGAACAGAGATGAAGAACAGGTGAAGAACAGGTGAAGAACAGGTGAAGAACAGGTGAAGAACAGATGGAGAACAGAGATGAAGAACAGATGGAGAACAGAGATGAAGAACAGGTGAAGAACAGGTGAAGAACAGGTGAAGAACAGGTGAAGAACAGGTGAAGAACAGATGGAGAACAGATGGAGAACAGATGGAGAACAGAGATGAAGAACAGAGATGAAGAACAGGTGAAGAACAGGTGAAGAACAGGTGAAGAACAGAGATGAAGAACAGATGGAGAACAGAGATGAAGAACAGGTGAAGAACAGATGAAGAACAGGTGAAGAACAGGTGAAGAACAGATGGAGAACAGAGATGAAGAACAGAGATGAAGAACAGATGAAGATGTTTGAATACTGGAGAGCAGTTCTACTCAAGCTTGACCAAATAATTGAATCTTAAGGGCGACATGTAACACACACTTCCTCTAACATGTGTCTCTAATATAATGTGATGGTTTAGTTTCACCTCAGGTTACCAATTATCGGAAATACTTTTTAATGCCATTTCAGTGAACTCTGACAGCCAACGTTAACACGTTTGAATTAACACATTTGAATTAACACGTTTGCATTAACACGTTTACATTAACACGCTTGAATTACCACGTTTACATTAACATGTTTACATTAACACGTTTGAATTAACACGTTTACATTAACACGTTTACATTAACACGTTTACATTAACATGTTTACATTAACACGTTTACATTGACACGTTCACATTAACACGCTTGAATTAACATGTTTACATTAACACGTTTACATTAACACGTTTACATTAACACGCTTGAATTAACATGTTTACATTAACACGTTTGAATTAACACGTTTACATTAACATGTCTACAGTAACATGTTTACATTAACACGTTTACATTAACACGCTTGAATTAACATGTTTACATTAACACGTTTACTTCAACACGTTTGAATTAACACGTTTACATTAACACGTTTACATTAACATGTTTACATTAACATGTTTACATTAACACGTTTGAATTAACATGTTTACTTTAATACGTTTACATTAACACGTTTACATTAACCCGTTCATTTTAACACGTTTACATTAACACGTTTGAATTAACACGTTTACATTAATGCGCTTACATTAACATGTGTACATTAACACATTTACATTAACATGTTTACATTAACATGTTTACATTAACACGTTTGAATTAACGCGTTTACATTAACATGTTTACATTGACACGTTTACATTAACACGCTTGAATTGACATGTTTACATTAACATGTTTACATTAACGCGTTTACATTAACGCGTTTACATTAATGCGTTTACCTTACCATGTTCACATTAACACGTTTACATTAACATGTTTACATTGACACGTTTCAATTAACTTGTTTACATTAACACGCTTGAATTGACATGTTTACATTAACATGTTTACATTAACACGTTTACATTAACGCGTTTACATTAATGCGTTTACCTTACCATGTTCACATTAACACGTTTACATTAACATGTTTACATTAACACGTTTACATTAACGCGTTTACATTAATGCGTTTACCTTACCATGTTCACATTAACACGTTTACATTAACATGTTTACATTAACACGTTTCAATTAACATGTTTACATTAACACGTTTGAATTAACATGTTTACTTTAATACGTTTACATTAACACGTTTACATTAACCCGTTCATTTTAACACGTTTACATTAACACGTTTGAATTAACACGTTTATATTAATGCGCTTACATTAACATGTGTACATTAACACGTTTACATTAACATGTTTACATTAATTAACATGTTTACATTAATACGTTTACATTAACATGTTTACATTAACACGTTTGAATTAACATGTTTACATTAATACGTTTACATTAACACGTTTACATTAACACGTTTACATTAACATGTTTACTTTAACACGTCAGTGTGAGAACGATGGGATGAAGAACCAATGTCTTGTTTTCCTAACCTATTGTTTTATATAATCAGTAAGTATGTTCTTCTTCTTTTCTCTAGTCTAAAACAGCTTTTATACACAAGGGAACGACCCACCTCCATGTAAACACAGCTCTGACAACAACACAGCCAGCGGGACTCCAGCTTCTCCCTTATTGTAGACAGTCAGGACTCACACATTTACACAGAGAGACTGGAGTCATGATTATTGATGAGGAACATGTCGCTCGTTCTTCCTGTAATCAGCTTGTGCCTTTGCACTTTGAAACATTGAGATTTGTTACAGACACAGAAACACCATTCAAGCCTGCCAACACGAGCACACCTCCCACTGAGACTGTCTAATAAAGAAATAATATTCACACTACAGCCCCCCCATCGCTCTCCCCCAGAGAGATGACACACATAGAGTCTTTTAAAACTGTCTTAAAGTTCTCCCTGTCAGGTCTCCATGGCAGCAGCTTGACATTCATACAGTTGTCATTTGTTTTTTTCTCCCACTATGGAACACTTTCAACTAAATTATCATCATGCAATGAAAGAAAGACATGAAGCTACAGAGAAATGTTTCCTAAAGGAAAAATCAACAGAGACGTAGGCTTGTTCTTTCATAGAGTGCTAAATGTTTCTGCTGCCCCCTGCTGGACACTAGAAACAATGCACCAGAGGGAGGTAGCAGAGAAAATCACTCCCATGATTCCCCGCCAGCCTCAACGTCACCTTTTGTTATGCAGTACTGACTGAGCGCCCCCTGGTGGTGGAACCTGCATATGGTATCTTTACATGTAGGATCTAAGCGAGGTCTATTTTATATAATGAGACAATTTCAAAGTAAAACAAAAAACTTGGAATGCATATTAATCAGTCTAACCTAAAAGAAGGATAAGGATGATGCATACTGTAGATAAAAGTCACAATATGAGCTTTAAACAGCCCACAGAGTAAATCCTATACACACTGATTCATGGTCGTAAACGTCACAGAGGATGTGACTAATGTACAATAACACACACAAAAGATCACACTTCCTGTTTGTTGAACATGACACAATATTCTTTTCACATTCTGTTTGCACATGGATAGAGAGCAGAGAGTATATCTCCTCATGTTGCAGCTAAACCCTCCAGCTGACCACAGACGTGATGGGGTGAGGTTTTCACTTTGGGGGCAAAGAGTTGGACCACAGTGCAGTGGCTCTTGTTTGACTCTTTTTTAACGATATAAGCTGGTAAGGAAATGAATCTGTTCCTGTTGATGTTGCACTACATACCTTGGTTTTGTCGTACAGTGCGTGGTTGTCCAGAAGCATCTGTCGCTCCATTCGAGCGTACCTCCTCAGGTCCCTCTCGAACTGCTGTGGAAGAGAGAAATAAGAGGCTGAAACCAAATCTTTGATCAGGTATAAATGATGGCACAGACAGGAAACAGTGATGCCTTCAGTCATGAGATAATCTGCACCTTTAAATGTCTTTGTATTCATGTATAATATGTTTTAAGTCTCTGTCCGACTTCTCCTCCAATAGACTCCCTTTCTGTTAAAATGAGGACAGCAGGGACGATGACCTTGATGTTGGCTTTGCAGCACATTTTAAAGCATGCTGTTGTCACACACAGGAAGAAGGATTGCTCATGAAATGCACTAACTCCTGCAGCTACCGCTCACTGTCAGCCAGAGTGTAATCCTTCATACCCTGGAGCCGGTCCAACCCAGCAGAGCAAAGGCGTAGCGATCCATGGGTGGCGACACCAAGTCCACACGCACTGCCCTCCAGCCCCTGCTGTCCCCCTCCACTATGTGCAGACCCCCCTCCACTTGGCTGCCCTCCAGCCGCAGGATCAGGAAGCACTTGGCAAAGTGGTCCATGGCCTCGAACCTGTGGCAGGGAAGCTGTGACATATCAAAGGTGGAGGCCTGGTACTCAGTGTAGAGCAGCATTCCCTGTAAGACAGAGAAAAAGGACATGATGATGTTTACTGGCTTCTTGTGTGGAGAACAAGTTTCTGCTTTTAAACAACCTGTGAAACCTAAAGAATAGCTTTGTCCCCCCCCCCCCCCCTCCACATGCCCACTTTCTTCTGATTGGCCAGCTCCGGCCAAACACCGGACTAACAGACCGGACTAACAGGTGGTCTAACAGACCGGACTAACAGGCCTGACTAACAGGTGGTCTAACAGGCCGGACTAACAGACCGGACTAACAGGTGGTCTAACAGACCGGACTAACAGGTGGTCTAACAGACCGGACTAACAGACCGGACTAACAGGTGGTCTAACAGGCCGGACTAACAGACCGGACTAACAGGCCGGACTAACAGACCGGACTAACAGGCCGGACTAACAGACCGGACTAACAGGTGGTCTCACAGACCAGACTAACAGGCCGGACTAACAGGTGGTCTAACAGACCGGACTAACAGGTGGTCTAACAGACCGGACTAACAGGCCGGACTAACAGGCCGGACTAACAGGTGGTCTAACAGGCCGGACTAACAGACCGGACTAACAGGCCGGACTAACAGGTGGTCTAACAGACCGGACTAACAGGTGTTCTAACAGACCGGACTAACAGGTGGTCTAACAGACCGGACTAACAGGTGGTCTAACAGACCGGACTAACAGACCGGACTAACAGGCCGGACTAACAGGTAGTCTAACAGGCCGGACTAACAGACCGGACTAACAGGCCGGACTAACAGGTGGTCTCACAGACCGGACTAACAGGTGGTCTCACAGACCGGACTAACAGGCCGGACTAACAGGTGGTCTAACAGACCGGACTAACAGGTGGTCTAACAGACCGGACTAACAGACCGGACTAACAGACCGGACTAACAGGTGGACTAACAGGCCGGACTAACAGACCGGACTAACAGGTGGTCTAACAGACCGGACTAACAGGTGGTCTAACAGACCGGACTAACAGGCCGGACTAACAGACCGGACTAACAGGTGGACTAACAGGCCGGACTAACAGACCGGACTAACAGGTGGACTAACAGGCCGGACTAACAGGCGGACTAACAGGCCGGACTAACAGGTGGACTAACAGGCCGGACTAACAGGTGGACTAACAGGCCGGACTAACAGGCCGGACTAACAGACCGGACTAACAGGTGGACTAACAGGCCGGACTAACAGGCCGGACTAACAGACCGGACTAACAGGTGGACTAACAGGCCGGACTAACAGACCGGTCTAACAGGCCGGACTAACAGGTGGACTAACAGGCCGGACTAACAGGTGGACTAACAGGCCGGACTAACAGGTGGACTAACAGGCCGGACTAACAGACCGGTCTAACAGGTGGACTAACAGGCCGGACTAACAGGTGGACTAACAGACCGGACTAACAGGTGGACTAACAGGCCGGACTAACAGGTGGACTAACAGGCCGGACTAACAGACCGGTCAAACAGGCCATCTTGATGGTTAAGTCCTGAACAGCAGCAGGTCTTTGTCAGGGCTCAGAAGTCCAGGCGGTCTGCTCGGACTCAGACTGAGATGACCTGGAGTGTTGATCCAGCAGAGCCTCCAGTCAGCCTGAAGCTAAATGCTCCTCACATCATGGAAATCTGTGAGAGTTTGTTGAAGAGAGAGAATCAGAAGAGTTCAGCAAAGAGAAACAAAGCTGTTGGAGGAGAGTGCCAGAGAATAAAAGACTCAACCTGATTGTAGGAGGGTAAAAAAAACAAAAAGGATTGATTTCCTGCAGACCGTGCCCTGGCTGATTACCCTTCTCTTTGGACGTGGGACTGTTAAAGCGATTAAGATTACAAATTGTCAATTTAATTCCAGCTCCCGGCGTAATTGTTGGGATAGTACTCTCCTCTCCATGCTCATAAATCTACTGCACCCTCCTTAAAGAGCAATAAGTGAGGAAGTGAGTGCAGCGGGAAGCCACTCAGCCTGTCCAGCCAATCACAGAGGTTAATCACAAAACATTTAACACCCACCCACCCAGCACTCGAGTGGTCGCCACAAACCATCAGAAGAGGGCGGAGAAGGTACATGGCTTGATTGACAAATAGGAGTAAAACTCAAGGAACCCCCCCCCCCCCACCACCCATTAGGCTATGACTAATTTGAAACACACACACACACACACACACACACACACACACACACACACACCCCTGCACTGCTCTCCATCTGCGTTTGTAGATAACCCTTCAGCTCCTCTTAGAGATCCCTTTACATTCAGTGATAGCTTAGCTTCAGGCAGTGATAGCTTAGCTTCAGGCAGTGACAGCTCCCATTTAGATAATGAGCCCAGAATGACAGCATTAAAGCACTTAAACACTGACTGATCTCAAATTAAAACCCCCGGGAGACTCACTCGAGATAAGCTGCAGGAGAAGCTCTGCAACCAATCCAGGCCACAGATGGAGGTCCCTAATTATTTAGGAAGATATTTAGGCTCCTCCTACCCTGAACCATGGCGATGCCTTCAGAGAAAAGTATTATTGAGTTATGGGAGACATCAGGACAGACCATTAAGTAGCTGAATATGGAAACTGCTGCCTACACACACACTTTGGAGTCTCCCTCTTTCTGTCTGACACAAATCCAGCTTTCAAACAGGATGTCATCACGTCCCCTGTCTCAGCCTGGCTGGAGGCTGTTTAGCCCGCTATGTAATCATCTCCCACGCAGCAGGTAATGTCAGCGAGCAGCGGAGAGCACGCTCAATCCAGCAGAAATGTTTACAGAGGGAATTACAGAGGAGGACAGCGGGAAGATAATCTGTCCCCCACAGCTTTGCCTCTCCACAAAGAGAAGAAGAAACAAGGATGAACTGGGAGCTGTACTGGTTTAAACTGCATTTCCTCTCCATCACATTGGACTCCTTTGTTTTCTTCACTGGATTAAAGAGAGTGTGCGTGTTTAATAATAATAATAATAATTTACACTTTATTAATCCCACAAGAGGAAATTCAGTTTACACTCTGTCTAACACACACACAGGCCGAGATACACACTCATGCACAAACAGGGTTCTAGTGACATGCAGGTCTCAGAGTGAGGGGGCCCACAGCGAGCGCTCCAGAGCAGTTTTGGGGTTCGGTGCCTTGCTCAGGGGCACCTCGGCAGTGCTCAGGAAACGGACTGGCACCTCTCCAGTTACCAGACCAGTTTCCGGACTTGGTCCGTGCCGGGACTTGAACCGGCGACCCTCCGGTTCCCAACCCAAGTCCCTACAGACTGAGCTACTGCCGCCCCCTGGAAGCATGTCAGATATGTGCGTGTTTATGGAAGCATGTCAGATATGTGCGTGTTTATGGAAGCATGTCAGATATGTGCATGTTTATGGAAGCATGTCAGATATGTGCGTGTTTATGGATGCATGTCAGATATGTGCGTGTTTATGGAAGCATGTCAGATATGTGCATGTTTATGGAAGCATGTCAGATATGTGCGTGTTTATGGAAGCATGTCAGATATGTGCGTGTTTATGGATGCATGTCAGATATGTGCGTGTTTATGGAAGCATGTCAGATATGTGCGTGTTTATGGAAGCATGTCAGATATGTGCGTGTTTATGGAAGCATGTCAGATATGTGCGTGTTTATGGAAGCATGTCAGATATGTGCGTGTTTATGGAAGCATGTCAGATATTGAATTGATGCTATATAAATAAAGATTGATTGATTGATTGATCTGATCAGTTCAAGATTCGTCTTTTCTGAAGCCCTGAGACAACTTGTCTCCAGACATCCACTTATACTGAGAGCGTGGTCAGTGAGAGCGTGGTCAGTGGGAGCTTGGTCAGTGAGGGCGTGGTCAGTGAGAGCGTGGTCAGTGGGAGCGTGGTCAGTGGGAGCGTGGTCAGTGAGGGCGTGGTCAGTGAGGGCGTGGTCAGTGAGGGCGTGGTCAGTGAGGGCGTGGTCAGTGAGAGCGTGGTCAGTGGGAGCGTGGTCAGTGAGGGCGTGGTCAGTGGGAGCATGGTCAGTGAGGGCGTGGTCAGTGAGGGCGTGGTCAGTGGGAGCGTGGTCAGTGAGGGCGTGGTCAGTGGGAGCGTGGTCAGTGAGAGCGTGGTCAGTGGGAGCGTGGTCAGTGAGGGCGTGGTCAGTGGGAGCGTGGTCAGTGAGAGCGTGGTCAGTGGGAGCGTGGTCAGTGAGAGCGTGGTCAGTGGGAGCGTGGTCAGTGGGAGCGTGGTCAGTGGGAGCGTGGTCAGTGAGGGCGTGGTCAGTGAGGGCGTGGTCAGTGAGGGCGTGGTCAGTGAGGGCGTGGTCAGTGGGAGCGTGGTCAGTGGGAGCGTGGTCAGTGAGGGCGTGGTCAGTGGGAGCGTGGTCAGTGAGAGCGTGGTCAGTGGGAGCGTGGTCAGTGGGAGCATGGTCAGTGAGGGCGTGGTCAGTGAGGGCGTGGTCAGTGGGAGCGTGGTCAGTGAGGGTGTGGTCAGTGAGAGTGTGGTCAGTGAGGGCGTGGTCAGTGGGAGCGTGGTCAGTGGGAGCGTGGTCAGTGAGAGTGTGGTCAGTGAGGGCGTGGTCAGTGGGAGCTTGGTCAGTGAGGGCGTGGTCAGTGAGGGCGTGGTCAGTGGGAGCGTTGTCAGTGGGAGCGTGGTCAGTGAGGGCGTGGTCAGTGAGGGCGTGGTCAGTGAGGGCGTGGTCAGTGAGAGCGTGGTCAGTGAGAGCGTGGTCAGTGGGAGCGTGGTCAGTGAGAGCGTGGTCAGTGGGAGTGTGGTCAGTGGGAGCGTGGTCAGTGAGGGCGTGGTCAGTGAGAGCGTGGTCAGTGAGAGCGTGGTCAGTGGGAGCGTGGTCAGTGAGAGCGTGGTCAGTGGGAGTGTGGTCAGTGGGAGCGTGGTCAGTGGGAGCGTGGTCAGTGAGGGCGTGGTCAGTGAGGGCGTGGTCAGTGAGAGTGTGGTCAGTGGGAGCGTGGTCAGTGGGAATGTGGTCAGTGGGAGCGTGGTCAGTGAGAGTGGTCAGTGGGAGCGTGGCCAGTGGGAGCGTGGTCAGTGGGAGTGTGGTCAGTGAGGGCGTGGTCAGTGGGGGCGTGGTCAGTGGGAACGTGGCGTGGACTCTAACAGCGAGCAGCCCCACTCTCTTCTTCTTCAGTTTAATTCAGGTTTTATTTAGAGAACAGAGTCAGAAACCAGAGGAGAACGACATGCAGGAAACACAGGACGGATTTGAACCCAGGATGAAGCTTCTGTACATGGGGTGTGCGTAGCTACCACTAGGCCACCCTTTGTTCGTCTTCGTTATCCTGCGATCACAACTAAAAGAAGCGTATGTGTATCTGCACGATATGTTGCAGAATCCAGACTCAGTCATCACTGACATCTCAGGAAAGGCCGTTCATCGTCACTGACCTGCAGCTCGGACTCAGCAGAACTTTATCTGAACACATCCAGAATCTTCCCGTTTACACAGAGGACAGAAGGACAGAATTATTTAGAAGATTCATCTTCCACATATTTAGGTTCAGAAAGGTGAACTGATCAGCAGCAGGGACACACTTCAACCTACTGTGAGGACTCAGGTAAGGGGGAGGAGCCAGGTGATGGAGGGCTTCATAAGTGAGCATGAACAGGGGGGGGGGGCAGTGGAGGTTGTGAAGACGGGGGTGATGTGGTCTCTGGTGCAGGACTCATTTCCAGGACTAACTGAGCACACTTACTCTGTGAGATAAAGTCGTAATACAACATATGATACTGTAGCTTCACGTGACCATGAAGCGTGCTTACATCACAAAAGAGGCGGAGTCAAACACGCCACACATCAACTGTAACTGTGAGGTTACTGAAGCACACCTCTTCCATCCGCGCCAGGATCAAGGAAGTGTACCGTGTCCGAGCATGATCATGTGATGATGTTTGATTCATTACATGCTGTCCTCTAATGTACTTCATATCTTTCATATCTTTATTCTTAGTTCTCAGTGTATAAGGTCATAAAGGTTCCACACTCAGGTTCCACACTCAGGTTCCACACTCAGTATGATTATGGAAGGAGATTGTTCCACACACACACTCAGGTTCCACACTCAGGATGATTATGGAAGGAGATTGTTCCACACACACTCAGGTTCCACACTCAGTGTGATTATGGAAGGAGATTGTTCCACACACACTCAGGTTCCACACTAAGTGTGATTATGGAAGGAGATTGTTCCACACACACTCAGGTTCCACACTCAGTGTGATTATGGAAGGAGATTGTTCCTCACACACACACTCAGGTTCCACACTCAGTGTGATTATGGAAGGAGATTGTTCCACACACACTCAGGTTCCACACTCAGGATGATTATGGAAGGAGATTGTTCCACACACACTCAGGTTCCACACTCAGTGTGATTATGGAAGGAGATTGTTCCACACACACTCAGGTTCCACACTCAGTGTGATTATGGAAGGAGATTGTTCCACACACACTCAGGTTCCACACTCAGTGTGATTATGGAAGGAGATTGTTCCACACACACTCAGGTTCCACACTCAGGTTCCACACTCAGTGTGATTATGGAAGGAGATTGTTCCACACACACTCAGGTTCCACACTCAGTGTGATTATGGAAGGAGATTGTTCCACACACACTCAGGTTCCACACTCAGTATGATTATGGAAGGAGATTGTTCCACACACACTCACGACAGGATCTGCAGATATTAAATGTTTTCTCCGTAGGGACTCAAATTCAAGCTTCAAGCTTTTCCATGAAAGGATAAGAGATCATAAATCTTTTTGGATGTGTTAAACCAATCACATGGGACTTTAGTACATTTGTTCAAGTGCAGAGAGATAAGAAGGCACTGCAGCAGCCACCTGCAGCAGCCATGCTGACTCTTTGGTGTTGGGACAGGAGGAGCTCTGATCTCATCTCTCAGATTAGCACCCATTAGCTGAGGCTGTTTGAACCTAGCTTTGACTTTTGGTCCGGAATAAAAGAGTCTGTTAGCAGAGATTAAAGGTGTATCCTCTCAGTGTCAGTCAAAGTAGCCTTCAGTGCTCCACTTGTCTTTAGATCTCAGACTGACTAACTCTATGCACAATAACCCAGAGCTCACTTATTCAACCACAAGGAAAACTCTGTGAATCCCTGACCACCCTGACTCTCACCAGATCAGATCAAACCTGAGCTGAATCACATCATCGTGGTGGCGATGCGTCCGCTGCTCCGCCGTGTTTAGTGACGGAGATGATGAATGGACGGAGGATGAAACCTGAGTCTCTCTGCTGCTATCACCAGGCCAAGCTGAATCTCATCTGTCTGCACAGAAGCTGGTGACCTTCCCTCTGCCCCCAAGTTATGCTTTCAGAATATCAGCGCAGGGGGGGGGGGGAGAAATGATGAACCCGATTTTCCAAGGACGTTAGTGGATAGATGTATTTTTAACTCCCTGCAGGCTGAAGAGGGGATGCAGGCAGCGCTGGTGAAGACACGTGGGCCCCCCGGGGACTTGATGGAGATGACAAGGTTACACGACTTAGAGTCAACCTCTGCTACCCAGAGTTAATCACTGTCTCCCGTGTCCTCGTCCCTGCAGACTTGTCCCCTCTGCAGTCCTGGTCCCTGCAGACCTGTCCCTTCTGCAGTCCTCATTGGTCCGCCTCCTTTAAAGTCTCACATGGCTCCTTATCACCGCACACTGTCACACCGTCTCCTCGGGACGAGAGCTCCGCTGATACAGTTAGGAGGAGGTAATTATGGGAGGGATGGACGTCTGACAAAGAGGAGCTCTGTGTGTGTTTGTGTGTGTGTGTGTGTGTGTGTGTGTGTGTGTGTGTGTGTGTGTGTGTGTGTGTGTGTGTGTGTGGGGGGGGGGGGGGGGGGTATTTTTAAACCCAGAGATGACACAAAGGAGGCGACAGCTCGAGCAGACAGAGCGGACCCGCTCTTCATCAAACACTTGTCTCCTCTCATGACCCTCTTCAGACACTCATTTATCTGTGGAAGGAAATTGTCCTTGCACACCTCGTCCCTTCTTTAGAAGTCATACTGACCATCACGTTTAGTCCACACGGTTACATCCTCCTCTTTGGTCTTCTCCTTTTCATATATGAGCGAGTGTATCAATCACTTTATCAATGTGTCATACATAAACAACATGCCCCAAATAATAATCATTAAAATGAAACAAACCGTCCTGACCTGATCTCCCAGGCTTTACAGACAATGCAACTATGGTTCCATCGTGTCATCATCAGCGCTCCAAAACATTTCAGTCCATTTAGAGGAGTGGGACCGTTCAGTGTGGATCATTAAAGGCAGGGTTCATTTCTTCTTGATCAACTTTTTAAGATTTTAATTTAAATTGTTTTTAGGTCCTGACAGAAACTCAAGTTCTCTGAAAATGAAACATACAAAATCCCACATCTGTATCAGTTTGTAAACTCGTACAAACTTCAGCCAATGTCTGCACTCGGTCTCCCTGCTGTAGAGAGCGCAGAGGGGGAGGGGGCGTGGCTTTAAATGGAACACAAAGGAGAGGGGCGTGGCTTTAGAGGGAGCACGGAGGGGAGGGGCGTGGCTTTAAATGGAACACAAAGGAGAGAGGCGTGGCTTTAGAGGGAGCACGGAGTGGAGGGGCGTGGCTTTAGATGGAACACAAATGAGAGGGGCGTGGCTTTAGGGGGAGCACGGAGGGGAGGGGCGTGGCTTTAGATGGAACGCAAAGGAGAGGGGCGTGGCTTTAGGGGGAGCACGGCGGGGAGGGGCGTGGCTTTAGGGGGAGCACGGAGGGGAGGGGCGTGGCTTTAGATGGAACACAAAGGAGAGGGGCGTGGCTTTAGGGGGAGCACGGAGGGGAGGGGCGTGGCTTTAGATGGAACACAAAGGAGAGGGGCGTGGCTTTAGGGGGAGCACAGAGGGAATGCTATTTTCTAAACCATGCTAGTTTTAGAAAATGACCAACCCTAACTTTAAGGTCTTGTCCACACGTTGCCGGGTTTTTGTAAAAACGAACATCCTGCCCCCTCCGTCTAGAAAAAAACATGTACACACGACCTCGTTTTTAGTATGTAAGTATGTAACCGTAGAAGTGCGTTTTTAAGCACATTCATGCATCATATGTGATGGAAGAACATGTTTTGTCGCAGGCAGTGATGTTTGGAAACACATAATCCCAGTTATTGACGTCCTAATGCAAATGCATAAACGGAGAATTCGTAAATCTTCACTTTGGTTGGAGGTTTTTAAAAGCTTTGTTTTTGTGGCATAAATCTGCGTTTTCGTGTGGATGAGAGGACAAAACGTAGAAAGATTGTTTTGTAAGATACCCAGCTACGTGTGGACAGGGCCTCAGAACTTCTGGTTGGACTTTGGAGGACCATCTGAAGTCCTGCAGTCCTCGACATGAGATATGGATCCTGAACAGGAAAAGGCAGCTAATAGATCACATTATGTATCTAACCATTGATACAAGGGGACTGAGGGCGGGGACGCTGCAGAGGACACGCCCCTCAATAGCCAACTGCATCCACGTTGACATTTGACAGGAGTTGTTAAAAACATCAAACAGCTTAATGATAGTATTATGGACTCAAGCTGGACAACCTTCAGGTGACTGAGTGGACTGCATCACGATAATGATTTCATCAGAGCGCCACTGTTTCCTTCTGATCCATGTTTTCCTTCCTTTCTAACACGTGACGGTCGACTTAACGGCAGACGTGACGTGGAAGAAGTCGATATGAATACGAAGACTCGTTAGGGGATCCAGACCTGAGTTTGAAGTCATTAAATGCTAATGAGCTCTGAGCTTTAATTAAACTCTTCTGCAGCACGTTGATACTCGTCACATTACTGTGATATTAGCAGCTCGTCATCATTTGAGTAAAACCAATAAACAAGCGTCAACACTGTTTTATCTGTCACTCAGTGAATATTCTCCTCACCTGTTCACTATCTCTCTCCGTTAAAGGCGGCAGAGCCACGAAACACTTATTAAAAGGCTGCTGTGAGGTTTCACTTCCTCATCAGTCTAACACCTGTACGATGAAGGTTTGTCAGCATCTACTGTCAATAAAGATGAATCAATGGAGAGCACAGGCGGACAGCTGGAGAGCCGAGACTTTCCAACATTAAGCGTGAGATAATGTAATGTATGTGATATAAAACTAAAACCTTATAAACACACGGTCGTTTTTCTGAACAGTCCAAATACTGTATTTTATTCTGAAAATAAACTATTTTAATATTGTATGGGGTCTGACTTCCTGTCCTGCTTGTTCTCTTCTCTGTTAAATTGATGCGTCGTGCTCTGGCATCAGAGTGCTGCGGACTCCGGAGCGCAGACACAGCGCAAACAGAGCGCAGACACAGCGCAGACGGAGTGCAGACGGAGCACAGACGGAGCGCAGACGGAGCGCAGACGGAGCGCAGACGGAGCGCAGACGGAGCGCAGACAGAGCGCAGACACAGCGCAAACAGAGCGCAGACACAGCGCAGATGGAGTGCAGACGGAGCACAGACGGAGCGCAGATGGAGTGCAGACGGAGCGCAGACAGAGCGCAGACGGAGCGCAGACGGAGCGCAGACAGAGCGCAGACGGAGCGCAGACACAGCGCAGACACAGCGCAGACACAGCGCAGACAGAGCGCAGACACAGCGCAGACAGAGCGCAGACACAGCGCAGACACAGCGCAGACAGAGCGACACAGCGCAGACACAGCGCAGACAGAGCACAGACGGAGCGCAGACGGAGCGCAGACAGAGCGCAGACGGAGCGCAGACAGAGCGCAGACAGAACACAGACGGAGCACAGACACAGCGCAGACACAGCGCAGACGGAGCACAGACGGAGCGCAGACGGAGTGCAGATGGAGCGCAGACGGAGTGCAGATGGAGCGCAGATGGAGTGCAGATGGAGCGCAGACGGAGTGCAGATGGAGTGCAGATGGAGCGCAGACGGAGTGCAGACAGCGCACAGATGGAGTGCAGACGGCGCGCAGACAGCGCACAGATGGAGTGCAGACGGCGCGCAGACAGCGCACAGATGGAGTGCAGTTGGAGCGCAGACAGAGTGCAGACAGCGCACAGACGGAACACAGATGGAGCACAGACGGAGTGCAGACGGAGCGCAGACACAGCGCAGACGGAGTGCAGACGGAGTGCAGACGGAGTGCAGACACAGCGCAGACGGAGTGCAGACGGAGTGCAGACGGAGTGCAGATGGAGTGCAGACACAGCACAGATGGAGTGCAGACGGAGTACAGACAGTGCAGACGGCGCGCAGACGGAGTTCAGACACAGCACAGATGGAGTGCAGTTGGAGTGCAGACGGAGTGCAGCCACAGCACAGACGGAGTGCAGTCTATTTGGGAAGAGAGCAGAGGTACGAGGTAAGTCAGAGGAAGGTCCTGATGTGACCCCAAACTTTTCTTTCCTTCATCTCTGAACTACTCTAAACTCCTCCTCATCTTTACAATGGTAGAAACAGGTGAGCACTAAAACAGAAGGATCTTGTGCTGTGCTCAGTTCACTATGAAAATGTGCTCATGTTTATCAGCTCCATGAGAAACCTTTCAAGGAGCTGTGATTTTAAACCATCACTGCAGACTAATGATAGACAGCTCAACATCCTGAATTCTTCCCATTAGTGCAGACAAAGGGAACGACACACTTACTTGTTTGGTCAGCCTGTTTATAACTTTGGGTATCAGGGTCTCCTCCTCCCCCGGCTCAGGTGTGGTCACGATGAAGTCCACATCATGACCAAAGTCCTTCCCCCTGCAGATAAAGACAGAGGTGAAAAAGACTCGTCTTCATCGTGTCGACCTGATGACGAGGGAGCGAGTCAGAGCACAGATGAAGTGTGGTGTGTTTCCTCAGAGCTCTAACTTTTTTAAGACTCATCGTTTAATACCTGGACCGGCCTCGTAAAGCACACAGACCCACACGGAGTCTCTGTCAGCAGCAGCACAGTATACTGTAGCTGATACTCAGGCAGGAACAGGAACAGTGGAACAGATACACGCAAACAACCAGGTCCAACTCACCATTCATCAACCATGTCTCTGTGAACATACAGCTTCAGATTACAGATATCTGCAGCACTCACGCGGCTCGGCTCTGAAAAGGAGGCGGGTCTCTGGTTTCAGGGTTTGACCTGCTGTGCACAAGCTGGTAAATGATTTCGTCACCTTGTTAAAATAAATCGCCTCAAGTTTTTCAGGAAACACAAAAAACTGAGCCAAATGTTGAATATATGATATTTTTAAATGATTTTACTCAACAAGGTAATGAAAACAGATCACTGTTGACATACTAATAATGTTTGTCAATTACGTAACATGAGAAAAAGACATGATTTTTTTTAACATGCGTCTGGGACTTAGGCTGTTTTATTTAAGTCACATTGTCTTTTGACTTAGGCAAAATAAAACGGCCCACTCTTCACATAGGCCATTATATTAAAGGTGTATATCACATGATCTGTTTAACTGACATTATAGGCAATTGTACCAGAGGTGGCCAGCATCATTTTTCTCTATTTTAACAAGGTGACGATTTGTATTTATACATTATATATATAAATACCATATTTATACATATATTTATACATGTATAAATATATGTATTTATACATATATTTATACATTATATGTATAAATACAAACACACACACTTTTCTCGGGTGTCTGGGTTACGTGTGGCTCTAAAGGACAGGGCTTATCAGAGGAAAGGCCCAAGCCAGTACGTGGGGTCTCCTAGGTCAACAGCAGGGGCTCACCCATCTCACAGAACTGAATGACTGAGGTTTGTGCAGAGAGGAGATGGACAGAAGACTATTTAAAGAATAACTTGCACTTTCTACAACGCCACTGATGCTTACTGCGTTGGATCACCTGTTGTCAGTTAGTGTGCACTCTCCAGAGGAGTGGAGAGAAAGTAAGAGACGTCTGCTGTTAAGTTGATATGAATGCATGAAACGTCCGAGACACAGATTCTGCTCTCTCACACGTGCACACATGTTCCATCTGTACGCTCGGCTCCCTGAACTGGGTGCACAGATTTATGAAGCCTGCGAAGCATCATTTTGTTTGCCTTACTGACAAAAGGCACAAACTCAACCACATCATGTTATTCCAAATATTCTTTACGCTCCTTTTTCAAAAACACGCTGCGCTCCAAGAGTTGAGAAACATTAAAACTCTGCAGACCGCTTGTTTATAAGACATTTAAGTGAATGCATTCTGTGAACATGTGACAGAGATTTATAAAAGACTAATAATAAAGTTCTGCAGAAACAAACGGGACAAATGAAAAGAAACTGATCAGAGTTTATAACGTTTGAATTGAATCTGTTTCTATGTCTCTCATCATTTCTAGTTTCAGTAGAGTATGAGCTCTCCATGGTGCTGAAGCCGACTTTCGTTAAGACCAGGCGTCATTTCAGACCAATCAAAAACAGCCACTCACAGATCCTCTGAACAAAGGGAATCTCTCTGTTGGAGCTCCTGTCACTTTGACCATCCATATTGTCTAACAACTAAAAGAGATGAGAACAAACGCTGGGCGTAATGTCGCTCCACAGCTGCCACAGGCTCTTTGTCTGATCTCTCCACGCCACCTCAAACTACAGAGAGACGGCAGCAGGGATGGAGACAGGCTGTGAAAAGCTTCAAAGGTCAGCGTGGCTAATTCAGGGAGCAGCCATTAGAGCTCCCCCAGGCATGATAATGTTAACAGTAAGCGTCAGTGTGTGAGAGCGTGTAGCCCTGTGGCTCTAACAGAGAGAGTGCTGTGCTTACAGGTCCACTCTGCGTGTCATTTATCCTCCCTCTATCATAATAGAAGATGTTGGAGTCCTTTCTCCTATTCATGCTCGGTGGTATTTCTGTTTAAGTGAAACGTCAACACTCGCTGAATGAGTACGCTGGAAGCATGCGGCTATCAGAGTCTGCATCACAGATTTCCATCTGCTGAGAGAGCAACTTTCCTCTGAAACCGCACAAACACTTTTAATTGGCAGAGCTGAGTTTCCACAAACACTTCCAGCTTGTACAGTGCGCTCCACTTGTTCAGTGAATCCTTCTACCCTCTGCTGTGCTGGCAAAACTCAGCTGAGTGCACTGCATGAATGTGTGCGGTGAATAGTAAAGAAATATCCACATAAACTGAGTTTACCTCCAAAACGAGTCCCCCCCCCCCCCCGACTGTATCCCTGCAGGGACGGATGGGACATGGGAAATGGTGGCATTACACTTTGTAACTGCGTCTTGAATGCAGCGGAGCATCAGTGTGTGTCTGTGCACAAACCTCTGGTTTAACTTCAGTCAGCTGAAAGTCGACAGCAGCACGTCAGACACACTGTGCCAGGAGAGAGAGGGGGGGGGGCTTTCTTCTTCTCTGCCTCTCACCATGCACTCTCACAACACATTTTTTATTCAGCATTAGGCATCCACTCCTGCTCAGCGGGGGATGAAGCACGGAGCATTTCAGCTGCAAATATTAGCTTTGATGGACTGTTAACACACCGTGCAAAGTAACACGGCCTCGTGACTTTGGTGCAACAAGAAGCACGAAGAGGTGGAGCTGAGTCAGTCTGTTCTGATTACAGCGTGACGGAAAAGGTTCAATGATTGATACTTCCTGCACAAAGCTCTTCAAATATACATGCTCATTTACACATGAGCGTGCACCACACCTATGCATAATACACACACACACAATACACACACAAACAATACACACAATATACACACAAACAATACACACACGATACACAAACAATACACACACGATACACAAACAATACACACACACAATATACACACAATACACACATTGTATACTGGGATAAAAGTATACACACACAGTATACACACACACAGTATACACACAGTATACACACAGTATACACACAGTATACACACAGTATACACACATTGTATACTAGGATAAAAGTATACACACACAGTATACACACACACAGTACACACACAGTACACACACACACAGTATACACACACAGTATACACACACACAGTACACACACACAGTATACACACACACAGTACACACACACAGTATACACACACACAGTACACACACAGTACACACACACACAGTATACACACACAGTATACACACACACAGTACACACACACAGTATACACACACACAGTATACACACACACAGTACACACACACAGTACACACACACAGTATACACACTTTGTATACTGGGATAAAAGTATACACACACAGTACACACACAGTACACACACAGTACACACACAGTACACACACAGTACACACACACAGTATACACACACAGTACACACACAGTACACACACAGTACACACACACAGTATACACACACAGTACACACACAGTACACACACAGTACACACACAGTACACACACACAGTATACACACACAGTACACACACAGTACACACACAGTACACACACACAGTACACACACACAGTATACACACACAGTACACACACAGTACACACACAGTACACACACACAGTATACACACTTTGTATACTGGGATAAAAGTACACACACACAGTATACACACACACAGTATACACACACACAGTACACACACACACAGTATACACACACACAGTATACACACACACAGTATACACACACACAGTATACACACACACAGTATACACACACACAGTACACACACACACAGTATACACACACACAGTATACACACACACAGTATACACACACACAGTATACACACACAGTATACACACACACAGTATACACACAGTATACACACACACAGTATACACACACACAGTACACACACACACAGTACACACACACACAGTATACACACACACAGTATACACACACACAGTATACACACACACAGTACACACACACACAGTATACACACACACAGTACACACACACACAGTATACACACACACAGTATACACACTTTGTATACTGGGATAAAAGTACACACACACAGTATACACACACACAGTATACACACACACAGTACACACACACACAGTATACACACACACAGTATACACACACACAGTATACACACACAGTATACACACACACAGTACACACACAGTACACACACACAGTATACACACTTTGTATACTGGGATAAAAGTACACACACACAGTATACACACACACAGTATACACACACACAGTACACACACACACAGTATACACACACACAGTATACACACAGTATACACACACACAGTATACACACACACAGTACACACACACACAGTACACACACACACAGTATACACACACACAGTACACACACACACAGTACACACACACACAGTACACACACACACAGTACACACACACACAGTATACACACACACAGTATACACACACACAGTACACACACACACAGTATACACACACACAGTACACACACACACAGTACACACACACACAGTACACACACACACAGTATACACACAGTATACACACACACAGTATACACACACACAGTACACACACACACAGTACACACACACACAGTACACACACACACAGTATACACACACACAGTACACACACACACAGTACACACACACACAGTACACACACACACAGTATACACACACTGGGATAAAAGCCTGGCTGCCTTCTTCAGACAGCAGATATTTAGAGAGCGTGTTGTGTACAGGAGCTGCTGAGGGTCAAACTTCATTCAGCTGAAGAAGAGTCACTTTCTGTGTGTTGTTGAATAAGATCCACAGCGGGGACGTCTCGTCTGACACCGTGGGAGTCTTTCACATGCTGCTTCTATTTTTAATCCTCCCCCCAAAACAGAACCGCTTTCCACTCCACACAGCTGTCCTTTCAATAAGGCTAATGTCAGCAGCATCATGTCCTCGCCATGCTGCGTTCTTCTCAAGTGGATGACAGCTGGAGTTTACTACAGCAGGGCGCTTCTTTTATGAACTCTCACGAGGCGAGCTCATATATTGTCCACATCTATTTAAGTCTGCTGCAGCTTGTTGACGAGGGCGATCTGGAACATGAAGTTAATGAGCAGGACTTCTGTCACACTGAGGAGACGTATTATCCTGACTAACGCCTCCATCGTGTGTCTGCTTCAACAACAGAACGCTAACTGACTTACTGACTTGATCATGTACAAGACAATCGTTTTTCAATCAAAGCTCTGCATGATTCCAATCAGGTCTCACGTGAGACCCCCGAGCCCTCGCCCAATATAAGCCGAGGTAAACATGCTTCGTCTCTCCTGGTCTGTGTTGAAGTGCTCTCCCAGGCGCCGTTCACCGTGTGCGGCGCCGCTCCTCCCCCTTCATTCTGGATGTTAACGACCCATGAGGCTCTAATCACTTTGCTCATCTCCTTTAGCGCATCTCTCCCTGGAGGAGCTGTTATTTACATAATCTGATATCATTCAAGCTGTCAGTTATCCTCCTGAAGATTGCACTTATTGGATAAAGTTGTAGACCTTTAACCAAAGAGGCAAATTAATGATACACCATGCTGCTCGCTCTGAGTTTCAAAAATGAGACGATGGAACTTTGGAGAAGCAATATTAATCAAAAGTGAAACTTATTACTTCCAGAACTTTTACTCCAGCTCATCATGAATGCTTCAGCACTCTGTGTCGAGTCGTCAGTGTGTCACACACTGAGGATATGTCCTGACTTTCACAGTGAAAGACAGTGAGCGAGCGACGAGCGTCTGCTAACTGTATGTCCCTTCTTTAATGCAACAACAGTCATGCTGTTTTTTTACATTCTGCAGCTTCTGGGATGGTTTCGATGTTCGTCATCATCAAGAGTCTAAGCGCAGATTACGTGACATCGAGTGAAACGTTTCTAAACGCGGGTAAAATAAATAAAGCTACAGAACAAGGCGAGGTGAGCAAGTCCCTGCGTAGAAGAAGAAAGAATTCCCATGATTCCCCGCCAGCCTCAACTTCATCTTGTGCTCCCCCTGGTGGTGGACTTTACATCTTGTTCTTTAGTATATTTATAAAACCTATCTATACATCTATAAAAGTGTAGAGTAGTCCATGGTGTATATCAGAGGCCCCCTTTAACCAGCTCAGGAGCGCCTGCCGCTCCCTCACACAGTTTCCCTTCAGAGATCAATGAAGTAAATCTTCTATCATCCAACACTACAGCCTCACTTTCACACGCTCTTATTTCATTGTGTCCTGTCTTTGTAAAATGAAGACATGAAGAAATCAGCTCTGGAGCACTGCAGACCAAATCATCATCTTCTCTTATTTCATCGTGTTCCTAAACGTCCACTTAAAAACACTTCTCACAGAAAGTTGTTTCTTTTGAAGAAGAAGTTTTCATCCGACTTGAAAGTCTGTCTGTCGTCTTTTTACCAAACTTTAGAAAAGTGAAAAATGCCAGAACACAACAAGCAGAAAGTTTTCTAAGTTGTTTTTTTTTGAGGAAATCAAAAAGCTTTCCTTGGCAGTATGTAATGTTTTGTAGCTCAGAGACTATTAAAGAGCATCAGCTAAGCTGTGGCGGCTCCGTCACCCCCGTTGAGAGGCGAGCGCCTGTCCTCACTGCCACACTGCTTTTGAATTATTTACCACACACACACCACTGCTTTTTTACCACAGCAGAGCAAAGTGCTGCACGCTCACTCAGGCACAAAGCGGGGGGGGGGGGGGACGTTTCCCTGTTTTCACTTTTTGCATTTGTGAAACACCTTGTAGCTTATTGTTTTAAAAGTGCTAAATAAATAAAAACTTATTTTGTTAGCTTCTGTTAGTGTTTATAGTAGCCTTGTTAGCTCTCTCTCTCTCTCTCTCTCTCTCTCTCTCTCTCTATAAATATATATATATATATATATATATATATAAATATATATATATATATATATATTTATATATATATATATATATAAATATATATATAGATATATATATATATATATATATATATATATATATTTATAGTTGGCTTGTTACTGATGTTGGTTGACAGAGAAGAATTCAGTGATGAACTCTGCTTCTTCTTCCCTGTGCATGACCAACATGAGGTTGACAATGATGCTAAAGGAAAAATAAGAAAAGTGCAGGATAGGAATTGTCTCCATTCTCAAAGTCCAAAGAAGGAGACGTACCTGCGAAAGCCACCTGTCAGTGTCAGCACAGCGTCCGGCGTGATGGCATGGACAGCTTGGTCGATAATGTTCCTCAGGGCTTGGGCCTCGGCTTTACTGACAGCCCGCGAGATGTCTCCATAATGCAGGAAGCCTGCAGGGAAAAGAGCACGCACCTATTAGTCTGTGAGCCAGCCATCAATCACACACACATGGAGCGTCAGGCAGCATTAAAAGTAACATGTGATGTGTTCTGCTGGCTGATAGGAGGAGACGAGCAGTGCTCTGCTGTGAGCACACACACAACTGGAGCTCAGTCAAATGCATGGTTCATTTCATTCTGATTTAAACAATAGAGAGGGAGATCAGGGTTCAAACACAAGCTCGCCTTGCTTCTGTGCATGATGCCGAGGCTATGAGCAGTGTGATGAAGACGTCTGTCAGTGTAATACTTTATGGGATGGAGTGAAGCAGTGTAATATCATGTTTTAAATCTGCAGAGCCTCATTGAGAGCAGCAGAAGAGAACACGTGTTTCCCTTTGAGACATGCAGCCGGGGACGATGCTCTGTGGGATCTCAGCTGGTGTGGATGCTCCTGCAGAATGCAGCTTTGTCTTTCAGATGAGAGACAATTATCTCTATAAATGTGCACTTAACTTGACTTCCTGTTCTCTCAAATAAATCTGCATTAATATCTGTAGATCAGTCCATACAGAAACATCTCAACCGTCAAAAAGTGTTTAAAGGGCGAAGTCCAGACTGTGGAGATGTAATGGGGGGGGGGGATCTCCCCCTGTCAGAGAGTTATCATTAGAGCTTCTTCCAGGTAACTAAACACTCGTTGTGTTAGCAGGTGGATAAGTGCTGGTAAGTTGAGCGCTCTTTACGTGCACTATGCCTCCCCTCCGGTACAAACGTGACGCACGCCGTCCCTTCTGCTTCTGTTGATATCCAAAGGTCGCCTCCCCCTCCTCCTCGCCGACTTTCTTTAATGCATTTAAGCTAAAGACCAGCCTGGAGGCTGTGGAGCATGAGGAGGACGCCTCGGTGGGGGTCAGATTGAGGTCACTGATCAGTCGAGCTTGTGATTTAACTTCATTATAATATTCTATTATTATTATTACTAAGACGTGAAGCTGTTGGTCTCAGCTCTCTTTGCCTCGAAGGCCAGCTGACTGAGGAGCTCAGGGGAAATCCCCCCCCCCCCCACACACACACACACACACACACACACACACACACACACACACACACACACACACACACACACACACACACACACACACACACACACACACACACACACACACACACACACACACACACACACACACACACACACACACACACACACACACACACACACACACACACACACACACACACACACACACACACACACACACACACACACACAGAGGCAGGATTCATTGATCTTGATTAGAAGTCCCCCTGCTGTCTTTACCCATTCTGTTTTCACTGTGAACTCCCTGCTGTGCTCACTTTAGAGAAAGACATTACAACCACACGTATGACAGAAATCTGAAATGACACGCCGGCCCCCCCGGAGGGAAGGAACGCTCTTTGAGTCTTTCTCGAAGGCAGACTGGAGCTCAAACAGGCGATGTTGACGTACCACTTTGTTGCATCCGGTTGAGCTGGATGCTGCAGTCTGCCAGGATGTCGCTGAATGAGCGCAGCCCTCTGCGGTACCACTTGTCAGCCGTCTTGGGTCCAACCCCAAACACACTCGTGAACAGCTGGCAGGAAACGAGGCGAGCACATAATGAAGAAGACATGCTCTGAAACGACAGGCTCTCCTCAGAAGAGGTTAGCTCTCACAGTTTGAACAGCTCTGCGTCCTTAAGAGAAGAAAAACGCTAATCACTTTGGCTTTGCCATTTTAAAGGCCTGAAATAGAAAAAGCAAAGGATGGAGTGTTTTTTTATTGACTGACCTTTAGTGTTTGAAACCTTTCATCAGCGAGGATTCTCTCCACTTCAAACGATCGGCCGTTTTGAAGTATCTCCTGCACAACATAAAGAAATACGTGTCGTTAAAACAAACATTTGGTGTCAGCGTCTTCATGTTTTTCTCACATTTTTGTTCCATCAGCAGTTAACAAATCACTCCTCGTTTCTACTTCAACCAGGTGCTCCTCCTCGCGTCCTCATTTCCATTTCTGTTCAAGAAATAACGACTTTGTTGTTGTGGAACCTGGGAATAATAATGCTTTTATAGCATTCATAAAAAGCACAAGGTAATGTTTTCCCCCGGCTTCTATTGTTTCCTCCGTAACAACTTTGTCCGTCTTTTAATTGTCTGCCGCTATCAGCGGAGCTCCATTCATTTGATGGTCACACTTTAATTGTCTTCATTACGTGAAGGCGTAAATGGAGCAGTTATCTGCTTCGTTAAAGTAGCTGGAGTTAAAAATAAGATTTGTGTCTTTCAATAAGCGTGTGCGAGTTTCTGAAGGGGGTTTGGGAAGTGAAACACAGAAAAAGTCTGAATATTGCATCGAGAGACTGTTTGAACTGAAGCTACTGAACAGGTTGATCATCCTGGATGGTAAATATGTATAAGCTGCCAAAAGTTCTGACTTCAGTTACAGTCAAGGTTTAGATTCATTTCTGATAACTGTTAGATGAAGTAATCAAGAGACTCATTATATATTCTTCTACATTTAGAGCTCAGGCCCTCTGGTGCTGAGAAATGAAGCCAACAGGGAAGTGTCCGCTTCAGGCTCTGAGAGAACATTTAAAAATGGCTGCAGCAGGAAATGTTTACAGCTTGGTATAAACACGATACGATGAGTCATCGTCTCCATCCACACACACTGTACGGGGGGGAATGTTTTGATGACTCAGCAAACAAGTATCCAGACTCCACCAGCAATACAACATCACTGACCTTTCACTTGTCTGCATTTGGTCTACATTATACAAACCTTAACACGGTGCCTTTAAAAGGACCTGTGGAACCAAAAGTATCTTTGTTGGTAAATGACTTTTTTTTTTTTTGATAAAAAAATCTCTGTTTTGTCATCTAAATATAAAATGTAAATCAAAGCGATAAACTGGACGTACTGTGGTTTAATCAACGTCCAGGAGCTTGTCTTCAGTTAAAACAGGTCCCAGGTTTTAAAGGACTTCCTTCTTTACGCTGATGCACGAGGGGATGGCTTCCAGTATGAATGAACCAGTGAACCTGAGAGCCACTCTGTGAGTATAGAGCAGCTTAATGCAGCTTCACTGCTCAACATGCTTCCACCCCGTCCACCTCTGCTTTTCAAGCCTCCAGCCAAGGCCAACCTCAAACGCCCGGATAATGCTTCAACACACTGTGTGCTGCAGGGGGACACACTCCATTCATGCACAATGACTCTCTCTCTCACACACACACACACACACACACACACACACACACTGACTATTCATCTCTGCCTCAGTGCTCGCAGACTTTCATGTCAGTAGGTTCCTCTCTTTTCCCCACTTTGGAGCGATCGCTTCAATCGCTGCTGACTGAGTGTCACTCCGATGTTCACAGGCACATCAAGCGATTTGTTTTTACCCTGTCTGCTTTCACTTTGTTTACGTGTCATGTCATTGTGTTGTTTTGAGATGAGATCTGTTTTTAAAAAGACAAGCGAGAAAAAAAAAAAAAGAAAAGAAAGAAAAACCCTCACCTCAGGCCACACGTCTGAATTATGTAAGAACAACAACAACGAGAGGTCATTCAGAGCCGGCCTAATTCTGTCTCCTGGGACATTTCTCTTATTTTGTTTAATGAATCTGCCTCCTGTTGACAGATGTGACAGGTTTAGAAAGCAGCTCAAAGACCTGCTGTGTGTTTGTGAGCATCACGTGTCAGAGTTGGACCGCAGTGTGCTCCTCATCGCCCTACAGGGACTCTGCCTTCTCTGCAGGCAAACGTTTCTTGACATTTTCCCTGACAACCTGCCGTGTTTTCTGCTCTGAGCTCGACTGTAGGTGAGCAGATGATTGTCGAGTGACCCAATGAGACGCATTTTCTCAAAGACGAGATAAATGTGCACAGCGCCTGTCAGTGTGTTAGTGTTAGTGTTGTTAGTGAGCCTGTCGTGAGCCAGAAAACTATTTCTGATGTTTCTTGAAGACTGAGCTCAACGCTGATTTTTTGTAACCTTTGAAAACCCACAGCAAGAAGAAACTTCCCCTCAGTGTCAGCTCCAGAGGATGTGTTAGAGGAAGAAAGAGTCCTCCTCCTCGACAGCACAGTAAAACAATCTGAACAGAAATGAAGCAACACTCCATCAAAAAAAGAAAAGTGTGACACTCTCCGTGAAGTGAAGAAAAGTTTGTATCTTTGCTGTTTCACAGAGAATATTCCTCAAACCATCCGAACTGTAAATGAACATGAAGCCATTCCTGCATCTTCTCATACTAAAGTGTCATAATGTTCTTCACTCACTTGATGGTAAGGCAGGAAGTCTCATATCTTTACAGAAGCTTCCTGTTAACATGTTGTTTCCTATTTTGTCTGCACTGCTATAGTGACCATTTATATGTAAAGGATCCTGTGTGTGATCACGATGTCTCGTTTGTGCCTCTTTGTTCACCTGTTGTTTTGTTCTCTACATTCGAAAACTCAATAAAGAAATTGTTTAAAAAAATGTAGTAATGTAATAATGGTAGAGGCTGCTGCAGAGTAAAGAGTCCATCAGTATTAACTCATCCATTCATACACATTCACACACTGATGGTAGAGGCTGCTGCAGAGTAAAGAGTCCATCAGTATTAACTCATCCATTCATACACATTCACACACTGATGGTAGAGGCTGCTGCAGAGTCCATCAGTATGAACTCATCCATTCATACACATTCACACAGTGATGGTAGAGGCTGCTGCAGAGTCCATCAGTATGAACTCATCCATTCATACACATTCACACAGTGATGGTAGAGGCTGCTGCAGAGTAAAGAGTCCATCAGTATGAACTCATCCATTCATACACATTCATACACTGATGGTAGAGGCTGCTGCAGAGTAAAGAGTCCATCAGTATGAACTCATCCATTCATACACATTCACACAGTGATGGTAGAGGCTGCTGCAGAGTCCGTCAGTATGAACTCATCCATTCATACG
Organism: Symphodus melops; assembly: GCF_947650265.1. NCBI lineage: Eukaryota > Metazoa > Chordata > Actinopteri > Labriformes > Labridae > Symphodus > Symphodus melops. The sequence continues at coordinate 265,294 of NC_136705.1, read as the reverse complement.
TGTTTGTATGTTATTGGAAATAAAAGCTGCTCTCTGTTTATTAAGCATGTTCAGAGATTATATTAAAGGCTTTCAGCTGAACTCTGGGTCTCACCTCCATCACTGCTTTGGTGTGTTCCCCCAGGCAGGGCAGGTCCCGCGTGGCCCCCAGGCTCTGCACCGCCCAGGGCAGACTCTTTAGGACTGAAGCAGCTCTCCTGAAGGCCAGACACGGACCCTCAATCTGGTTCAGTTCATATCTGTCAGCCAGCACTTCAAAAGCATCCTGCAGGGAGAGACGGACGAGGACAGGTGAGGGACAAAGGTGTAGAAGAAGAACGTGTTTTCTGTAGCACCTGTGTTGCATAAAAACAAGAAAGCAAGAGAAGATAAAGCATTGTAAAATGAGAGGCACATTACACCATGTCCTATGGCATAAAGAAAGAAGGCAGACACAGGAAGTCTGTCTCTGACCCCGTACACCGGGACATTCTTGATGACGGCGCACAGACATGAGAGGCAGACGGGGGGGGGGGCAGCCACATGTACAAACAGGCTGCAGATGGACTCAAAGAATTAATCTACTAAATGAAGTACAGAGAGACGTTTCATCATAAAGTTCTTTAAAACTGATGACAGATTGATTTCTACAGACTGACAGCTGAACAGCATCATGTTAGCGACACATGACAGCTCCGACTCTACTGCTAATCTCAGATCTGATGAAGTAAACCTGAAGCTGAAGTAGACCCCCCAAGGGTCAATTCTTAGTCCAGTTCTGTTTCCAACATGACTTTCAAAACGTTTCCACTAAGTGACTGAGACTGAAGACACAGGTGAGACTAAAGACAGGTGAGACTAAAGACACAGGTGAGACTAAAGACACAGGTGAGACTAAAGACACAGGTGAGACTGAAGACACAGGTGAGACTAAAGACACAGGTGAGACTGAAGACACAGGTGAGACTGAAGACACAGGTGAGACTAAAGACACAGGTGAGACTAAAGACACAGGTGAGACTAAAGACACAGGTGAGACTGAAGACACAGGTGAGACTAAAGACACAGGTGAGACTGAAGACACAGGTGAGACTAAAGACACAGGTGAGACTGAAGACACAGGTGAGACTAAAGACACAGGTGAGACTGAAGACACAGGTGAGACTAAAGACAGGTGAGACTAAAGACAGGTGAGACTAAAGACACAGGTGAGACTGAAGACACAGGTGAGACTGAAGACACAGGTGAGACTAAAGACAGGTGAGACTAAAGACACAGGTGAGACTGAAGACACAGGTGAGACTAAAGACAAGTGAGACTAAAGACACAGGTGAGACTGAAGACACAGGTGAGACTAAAGACAGGTGAGACTAAAGACACAGGTGAGACTGAAGACACAGGTGAGACTAAAGACAGGTGAGACTAAAGACACAGGTGAGACTGAAGACACAGGTGAGACTGAAGACACAGGTGAGACTAATGACACAGGTGAGACTGAAGACACAGAGAACTAAAGTGTGTCACAGTAACTATACAGCATCACATCAGTGACTGAAATGACACACACACACACACACACACACACACACACACACACACACACACACACACACACACACACACACACACACACACACACACACACACACACACACACACACACACACACACACACACACACACACACACACACACACACACACACACACACACACACACACACACACACACACACACACACACACACACACACACACACACACACACACACGCAGGAAGAAAAGCATGAAAGGAGGTCAAACACCCAGGAAGAAGAGTTGAACCGACGAGCAGACAGAAGATGGATCTTCACCTATCTGATGAATAACTTTATGTAACTTTAGAGGTTAGTGTCGACCCCCCCCCCCCCCCCCCCCCCCCCCCCCCCCGACAAGGCTGTCGCAGTAACCACAGAAATGACTATCAGCAGTTTAAACGAGCCAACGTGATGTCACCTCACGCCGCCTCATGTTCAGACAAAACCACGGAAACTGCACTGATACATAAAGTAATGTTTCCCAGTCTAACGGAGGAGAACCAGCTGATTCAGAGGTGCAGTTTGTAAAACCTGCACCAAAAAGATCCTCGTCCAATCAGAGCTCTCACCTCGCTGTGACAATAAGTGACACAGACAGCACTGTCTCCAGGCTGAGGAGCTTTAGCTCTTCCTTTCTGTGATAGAAACAGAAGATGTTCTGATCCTGATAGAGTATCAGGAGGGCAGATCCACAGGTCGGCCTCCATCAGATTGGCCTGGTTTGTGATTGGCTGTTCATAATTTCAGAGGGAAGATGTGTGGGCTGATCGTAGCTTACTTTACATTTCCATGACTCAGTTCCTTTTGAAAATATGTCTTTGAAAACTAATCTTTGACTCCTCAGAGAACAAGGCTGAGAACATTTAGTTACTTCGACATTTTGACGGATACAGAAATGTCACAGCTTTGATTTTCTAAATGCTGGAAGTTAAAGCATGATTTATAAAGAAGCATTCCCTCAGTGCTGCACCCAGCCCCTCCCCCTGTGCTCCCTCTAAGCCCCTCCCCCCTGTGCTCCCTCTAAGCCCCTCCCCCCTGTGCTCCCTCTAAGCCCCTCCCCTCTGTGCTCCCTCTAAGCCCCTCCCCTCTGTGCTCCCTCTAAGCCCCTCCCCTCTGTGCTCCGTCTAAGCCCCTCCCCCTGTGCTCCCTTTAAGCCACGCCCTGGATGTTTGATATTTAGTCATTACACGTCTTATACTTCATCAGTCTTCCCTTTAACACGTCAGCAACCATTTTAGTTTTTTCTCTCTTTAAGAATCATTGTGACCCCGTCCATGTTCTCCAACCTCTCTCTCTCTCCTCATTAGTCCTGCAGAGTGAGTGAGTGTGTGTGTGTGTGTGTGTGTGTGTGTGTGTGTGTGTGTGTGTGTGTGTGTGTGTGTGTGTGTGTGTGTGTGTGTGTGTGTGTGTGTGTGTGTGTGTGTGTGTGTGTGTGTGTGTGTGTGTGTGTGTGTGTGTGTGTGTGTATATCTGTGTGTGTGTGTGTGTGTGTGTGTGTGTGTGTGTGTGTGTGTGTGTGTGTGTGTGTGTGTGTATATCTGTGTGTGTGTGTGTGTGTGTGTGTGTGTGTGTGTGTGTGTGTGTGTGTCTCAGGGTTTTGGGGAAATGATAGAAAAGGAGGGATGTTGGCTCCAGGAGTTGTGTGTGTACGTGGATTTCCTGAGGAGAGTGAGAGAGGAAGCGCAGTAAGAATAGACGGGGCGAGCAGGGAGGAGTGAACGAGTGTGAGGCAGAGACGCTGAGGGATAACCACGGAGCAGGGATGAATAAATCAGTAGCGCGTGGTGGTGGAATGAAGCGCCGCTCGCTGTCGGTGTGTGATTGACACCTCACTGCGATGCTGTTGCTGAGATGATGCTCTTCCTCTCTTCCTGATCCTGGCACCTCTCTGCATCATCACCCCCCCCCCCCCACCCCCCACCCCCCCGGACGCTCCTCTCCTCCCTCCTGACATCAGCAGGACGTTTCCTCCGTCTGTCCAATTCACTTTAACGCTCAAATAACAAACAGCCAGCAGAGCGCCGACAGTCACACATCAGGTGTCTGAAACTTCAGCCAACCCATCATGTCCAATTAAATGTACGGTCATCCTGCTGTGCCTTAGTTGGTAGGAAGGTTGGGGGTTCGATCCCCAGCTGCTGCAGCCACGTGTCCGATGTGGGCGGGACACTTCACCCCAAGTTGCTCCCACTGCTTTGTTGTCTGTGTATGAATAAATATGTCCCATCAGTTCGGCCTGTTTCTTCCTCACTCGACCCGTCTGAGGAGAAACAATGACCTTTCAAAGCGTCAGTGAAGGATGTTTACCTTCACTGTGACTTGTTTCAGAACTGCAGCTACACGTCCAGGACACGTGTCCGACCAGGATGTGAAATATATGAAAACAGCTTTGACACAGGTGATATATTTATGTTTGTCAGGTGTCATGCAGGTGTGGCGTAGGAGCACCTCATGAACCCGTGACCTTGTGTGACCCCTCCCCTCAGCATGTCAGCTGTTACTGCAGAGGCTTTACAGGCTCATACATTTTGGTAAGAGTTGTGTCAGAGTGCTGAGTGAAACAAGCGGGCCAACCAATGAGAGCTCATCTGCGGACGGATGGACGGCGTGCAGCTGTGTCTGTCCGTGGCGTTGGACAAAGACGGGACGGCGCGCAGCTGTGTCTGTCCGTGGTGTTGGACAAAGACGGGACGGCGTGCAGCGTGGAGCAAACGCATCCTTACCGTGAAAGTCTTGTTGTTGTTTTCTGTGGTTGTCCGTCTCTGGCAGGCGTATTGGGAAACGCCGGCCACAGCAGTCGGCGTGGAAGCTTCTGGAAATGTTTCCTGTGTACGAAAACAGGAAGTGAGCTTGTTGTAGACGTGCCGACAGGATCAATGACAGAGACAAGTATACACAAAATAGATCAAAGGCTGTTTTCAGCCAGGCTGGACGTCCAACGCTGCTGCCGACTGTCCCAAAAAAAAGACTTTCAGCAAAAACGGCGCCCGAATCTTTGTGTGGTCATTTCTCCGATTCAGTGGCCATCATTCACGCTCCTGTTTGTGCTCCATGTTCACGTCTGTCTCACAGGAGGAGGTCTGCACACTAACGCCCCCCCCCCCCAGGTGATAAACAGGAAGAGACAGGAAGTGTCCTCAGAGAAGAATGGCAGCACAAAAACAGGAGCAGAAGAGGAGCTGCCGTTACCTGGGGACACGGGTCAATAAATGTCAGCGTGGCATCATTAACCCGTCTGTTAATGATGCAGACGACCACAAGCACGCCACTCCTGGGCCACGCTCACATGGCGAGGGGAGAAGGGGGGGGGGGGGGGATGTCAGCGTGACTGTGCTGTCACTGGCTGATCGCAGGAAACAGCCACAGAGCTCGGGGAGTGTTTTTTCATCTCCAGTGTGGGACGAACATATTTCTGTATTTTGGATCCACATTGTGCCAAGCCCTCATAGAGGCGTGTGTGTGTGTGTGTGTGTGTGTGTGTGTGTGTGTGTGTGTGTGTGTGTGTGTGTGTGTGTGTGTGTGTGTGTGTGTGTGTGTGTGTGTGTGTGTGTGTGTGTGTGTGTGTGTGTGTGTGTGTGTGTGTGTGTGTGTGTGTGTGTGTGTGTGTGTGTGTGTGTGTGTGTGTGTGTGTGTGTGTATGCAGTGGGTGGCTCGGAGCCCTGGCGTCCAGCCGATTGGTTCATTTAACACTCCCACAAAATATAAGAGATGATGGTGTTGCTGACGGCGAGGTGCAGGGTGGACGTGGCGAGGTGCAGGGTGGACGTGGCGAGGTGCAGGGTGGGCGTGGCGAGGTGCAGGGTGGACGTGGCGAGGTGCAGGGTGGACGTGGCGAGGTGCAGGGTGGACGTGGCGAGGTGCAGGGTGGACGTGGCGAGGTGCAGGGTGGACGTGGCGAGGTGCAGGGTGGGCGTGGCGAGGTGCAGGGTGGGCGTGGCACACAAAGCTAAACTTTATTCACAGAGGTCACAACCGAAGGCACTTAAAGGAGCAGTCTGTAGCTCCGCCCCCTAGTGTCTAACATGGGTACTGCAGTCACAGAGTGCAGCTCTGATGGGACCCTTACTCACAGGTCTCATTTATCATGGACACAGACTGCTGACGGGTAGGAGGAGTGTCCACGGTGACCACGAACACTCAGCGAGCAGCCGCGAGCCGTTTGCTTTTAAAGGAAGCAGGAAGAGACTTTTACACGCCATGACCTCGTGGATCAGACGGGAGCTTTAAAGGAAGCAGGAAGAGACTTTTACACGCCATGACCTCGTGGATCAGACGGGAGCTTTAAAGGAAGAGACTTTTACACGCCATGACCTCGTGGATCAGACGGGAGCTTTAAAGGAAGAGACTTTTACACGCCATGACCTCGTGGATCAGACGGGAGCTTTAAAGGAAGACACTTTTACACGCCATGACCTCGTGGATCAGACGGGAGCTTTAAAGGAAGACACTTTTACACGCCATGACCTCGTGGATCAGACGGGAGCTTTAAAGGAAGCAGGAAGACACTTTTACACGCCATGACCTCGTGGATCAGACGGGAGCTTTAAAGGAAGACACTTTTACACGCCATGACCTCGTGGATCAGACGGGAGCTTTAAAGGAAGACACTTTTACACGCCATGACCTCGTGGATCAGACGGGAGCTTTAAAGGAAGCAGGAAGAGACTTTTACACGCCATGACCTCGTGGATCAGACGGGAGCTTTAAAGGAAGCAGGAAGAGACTTTTACACGCCATGACCTCGTGGATCAGACGGGAGCTCTGACCTACCTGGATCAGATGTTTGGTCTCCACAGTCACAGGTCTCCCGTCTCTCATGCTCTCAGTGAACCAGCTGATGTCCAGCACCAGCATGTCGGTTAGACGTTTCAGCTCACACTGCTTTAGCCACGCCCACAGGGCAGAAGCGTGACAGTCCTCTGACACCACGTGTGTGACCACGTCACTGTCGGAGGAGAAGAAAAGAGCAGCTTGAGGTGTCATTAGATACACAGTATATCTGAACCACTTCGCTCGCTCGCTGCCACACCTGGCAAACCGAGGGGCGTCCAAAACGGCCATGTGGGCGGGGCCTTCACACACTTTCACCGCTTCCTTCTGTTTTTACCTTCACTTCCGGTCATTTTCCCTTCAAAATAAGAGCATGCAGCTAACAGGAAATTATATAAAAAGCTGAAGAAATATATTTTAAAATAAAATACATCCTGTAAGCGAGGGTGTTTATGGGAAACTATAACATAAAGAAGTACGGCGTCTTCGCTGAACACACGTCTGCTCCTTTATCGCCGCACACGTGGGAGACACAGCACGGAACCTGAACCACACTCTTCCCTTCCTTGAACCTTTCAAAGTAAGAGCTGCCGATATAGGCTATACACTGCTTTACCAGGTAACTGAAATAACATCATAGCTTACAATACTAACTTTAACAACTACGATGGTCTAAAGAATCATCTGATTCTACTGACCCAGTATCTGTGCGTTTACTGAACCCGAGTGCGAGCTTGGCGAGATGACCCGTTCGTGTAGCTCCCAGTACACTTGGACTGTTTTTGAAATGCAGCTCAGATCTCAACGCCTTCAACCAGACCCCCCCCCCCCCCCCGCCTCAGACTAACTACCTAACCCAATCAAGACACTAATGACCCTCAGCACACTCGTCCTCGTCCTGGCCTGCCGTGGGTAAACCAGACTCCTTCAGACAGGTCCCTGCAGAGCTCAGGCTGAAGCCTAATTGGCCAAATCACAGGCGAAACTAATCTGTTTGGCAAACCAGTCCGGCCACCAAGGGTCCATGCTTAAAATAAAATCCTTCCAAGACACACTGGAGGTACCTGAGGACACGGCTAACACAAGCTAACGTTAAACTGCTCTCAGCAGGAACTCCCTAAAACAGCAGCTCAGGAGGCTTTGAGATCCTGAATGAGCTTCTTCATGCACAGAATGTAAAACAGCAGACATCAGGGGCCGGACACGAGGACACGAGGACAGAAGGACAGGAGGACACAAGGACAGGAGGACATGAGGACACAAGGACAGGAGGACAGGAGGACATGAGGACACAAGGACAGGAGGACACAAGGACAGGAGGACATGAGGACACGAGGACAGGAGGACACGAGGACAGGAGGACACGAGGACAGGAGGACACAAGGACAGGAGGACAGGAGGACACGAGGAAATGAGGACACGATGACAGGAAGACACGAGGACACAAGGACACAAGAACAGGAGGACACGAGGAAACAGGGACACGAGGACAGGAGGACAGGAGGACACGAGGAAATGAGGACACAAGGACACGAGGAAATGAGGACACAAGGACATGAGGACACGAGGACCGGAAGACACAAGGACATGAGGACACAAGGACACGAGGACATGAGGGCAGGAGGACATGAGGACACGAGGAAATGAGGACATGAGGAAATGAGGACACGAGGACAGGAGGACACAAGGACAGGAGGACACGAGGACACAAGGACATGAGGACACAAGGACACGAGGAAATGAGGACACGAGGACATGAGGACACGAGGAAATGAGGACACAAGGACACAAGGAAATGAGGACACGAGGACATGAGGACAGGAAGACATGAGGACATCAGGACACAAGGACAGGAGGACATGAGGACAGGAGGACACAAGGACATGAGGACACAAGGACATGAGGACACGAGGAAATGAGGACACAAGGACAGGAGGACACGAGGACATGAGGACAGGAAGACACAAGGACACAAGGACAGGAGGACACAAGGACACGAGGACATGAGGACAGGAAGACACAAGGACATGAGGACACAAGGACATGAGGGCAGGAGGACAGGAAGACACAAGGACACGAGGGCAGGAGGACATGAGGACACGAGGAAATGAGGACATGAGAACATGAGGATTCAAGGTCACGAGGACACAAGGACACGAGGACAGGAGGACATGAGGACATGGGGACACAAGGAAATGAGGACATGAGGATTCAAGGTCACGAGGACACGAGGACAGGAGGACACAAGGACAGGAGGACTGAGGACAGTTCCTCTGAGGAGGCGTCATCATCGCTGAGATAAACATAGAAGAGCAGTAAATGAATCCTCATGAATTAAAATGTAGAAATAATTACTTTAGTTTATTATTGAAGCCACTGGAGAGCAGCTGCTTCCACGCCTCATCACCTGCCACATGGCAGATCAACAACACGCTGAAGTGTTTAACATGACAGACTGTCTGCATCCAGGATCAGGATCAGGATCAGGATCAGGATCAGGATCAGCACGTCTCACTAAACTTCAGGATCCTCATCTGAGGAGAGTTTTAAAAGGTTTGTAGTTTGGATATAATGAGGCACCAACACAGGAAGCCGTTCAGTCACATGTCTTTTCCTGCAGACACTGGAGCAGCCCGAGGTCAGGGAGGGGACAATATAGATATATATACATAGAGAGGCATGAGAGGGCTCTGACTGCAGGCAGCAGACCTGATGAAGGACTGGGAGGAGCTGGTATCAGACCTGATGAAGGACTGGGAGGAGCTGGTATCAGACGTGATGAAGGACTGGGAGGAGCTGGTATCAGACCTGATGAAGGACTGGGAGGAGCTGGTATCAGACCTGATGAAGGACTGGGAGGAGCTGGTATCAGACGTGATGAAGGACTGGGAGGAGCTGGTATCAGACCTGATGAAGGACTGGGAGGAGCTGGTATGAGACGTGATGAAGGACTGGGAGGAGCTGGTATGAGACGTGATGAAGGACTGGGAGGAGCTGGTATCAGACGTGATGAAGGACTGGGAGGAGCTGGTATCAGACGTGATGAAGGACTGGGAGGAGCTGGTATCAGACGTGATGAAGGACTGGGAGGAGCTGGTATCAGACGTGATGAAGGACTGGGAGGAGCTGGTATCAAGCTGCAGCTCATATCTCTGTTGTTGGCTCGCAGAATTAATGTCAGTTTGAGGCGTGCACGCTCGACTTCCTGTCGTTGGTTTCAAACACTTGTATCAGGCAGGGCGTAACTGTACGAGAGCACAAGCTGTGTTTCTGGGAATGCTGCCATGGTCAACACACACACACACACACACACACACACACACACACACACACACACACACACACACACACACACACACACACACACACACACACACACACACACACACACACACACACACACACACACACACACACACACACACACACACACACACACACACACACACACACACACACACACACACACACACACACACACACACACACACACACACACACACACACACACACACACACACACACACACACACACACACACACACACACACACACACACACACACACACACACACACACACACACACACACACACACACACACACACACACACACGAAGCGGACTCCAGGTCAGGTCCAAACTCAATTCATGTCCTTTCATGAAGCTTTTAAAGCGGCTGCATCAGAGATCAACAAAAAGACTTTTGTTTGTTTTCCAACCTGAGGACGTCTTCCACGATAAAACCCTTCGACCTGGCCAGCTGCGTCAGAAAGCTTCTCCTGCTGCGGCCCATTTTCCTCTCCACCAGGAACAGTCTGACATCCTCAAACTTCACCTGGTCACGTCCGGGGATGCACTCTTCTGCCGCTCGCGACCTTTTCCTGACTCGAGGCACAACGGGAGCGTGGAACATCTTTTTACACAGCGAGCGAGTTTCTGCACCTCCAGGAACGACTTGACTTCCATCCAGGAAAAGAAAACACTTTGCTGAAGCCACTGTTGTTTTTCAATCCTGGCGGGGGGGGGCGGGGGCCCAGGGTGTCGGTTAGTGAGGGGGGGGGTCAAGTTGGCAGACAGGAGAAGCTTCTGGCAACAGGTGTTGAGGATTTTGGTGTTTACCAAAAAGTAACACCTGCCAACTTCAAATGATGGAGGATGGAACAGGAAAGAGAAAAAAAGCCTGTTGGCATGAAGATGTTAAAAACAAACTGCAGGAAGTCAACACGATCATATTTTACCAAACTGTCTGAACCAGTTATATGAACTGAACTTATATTTACAATAACAAACTCTTTATGCAAATCTCACTTCTCATGTTGTTTTAAAAAAGGGACACGGTAGATATAAAGCATATAAAGAAACATTTACTTTAGTTTGCACAAATAGTAAAGTGACACCTGGACGCTCAGAGACAGCTGATCCTCCTCCTGGATATAACATGAACTGAGCGGGGGGGGGGGGGGGGGAGGTCAAACATGTGCTGTATTATTGTTTTCTTTTTCACTCATAAAGTTTGGAAAATAAAGTTTGATGAAGTTGTGACTCGTCTCTCCCGGCTGGAGCGAAGCCGGACTCCTGGGAGACGCCTGAAGTCTGGTCACCTCTCAAACCCTTCACAGCTGTCTCGCCATGTCCGGTGCGTCTCGCCACTCGCCGGCTCATTATGTCCGGAGCCAGGCTGCACCATCTGCTGCACCGCTTTAATTAGCTCGCCGCCTGAACGCAGAGCCTCAGTGGGCCTTTCCCCCGAGAGCCCAGCAGCTCTTACCTCTCACCATGCACAGGTAGGAGTCATTCCTCTTCCATACAACATGTTTCTCTGCTGTCAGCAGTGTAAAGCAGCACGCTACATTAACGTCGCTGCTTCAGTGGACCAAACAGCAATTATTTGTTGATTCAAGTGAATCATGATGGACTTTAATTCTCCTTTTAATCACCAAAGCCTCTGTTCCTTTCTGCACACCTCTCCTCAGTCAGCGAGACGCCTTTCATTACAGCGCTCTCATTAGCGTGGAGATCCGAGGGTTAACGGGTGTCACAGGCACCCCGACCGATCGCTCAGCTGTGTACGAGGCTGCTGGCCCCCGTCCTCCATGAGACCCACGCGATGCTAACATCACCGAGCCAGCAGCAGTCACCGAAGGAGCAACAACCCAATTCATCATCGTACTTTCTTCAGCAGCCCCACGATAAAACTATCTGATGATTGTTTGGACTCGTCACACAAAGTCGATTTCCTGAGAAAACACAATGTGACAGAACGCGTGATGAATCATTCAGATGTTTGTTTAACTCCCAACACGTCCAAATATCAGAAACCTGTCAGGTTTAGTTGTGCAGAAACACGACTAAATTAATGCATGAAGACATCCAGCAGGGGAAATAGAGTTCATCATAACAAGTGCATGTACTCAGAAAGTGTTTCTTTAGCACATTTGAATTTATATTCCACTTCACAGTTTTAAAGAGAGAAATACATCATGGCATCATTTCATTTATCCAACGTGACGCGCTTCAGAGAGGAAGAAAAACAAAGGGCGGCTCAGAAGGAGACAAGGAAGTGCAAACAAGCAGCTTTAAAGGAAGGAAGAAGGACTTTTTCATCCAGTAGATGGCGCCCTTGAGGCCACGCCTCCTCTGTCCTGAAGCCTTGAGACATGAGCTCAACTTGTCAACTCGATTTGAAAACCTGCTGATCTCAGGTGAACCGGCTCGTAGCTGCTCGTTGTCGTCTGTATACCACAGTATAAGCCCGCCTTCAGCAGGACATCCCAAAGCTGGGCATCAGAATAAAAACCCTTTTTGACACCAGACCTGCTGTTTGTCTACAGTTGACTGTCACCATATTTATCACAGTGAAATAACTGACTAAATCTGACTGTTAGGGTTAGCTGGAATAATCTCACTAATATTTGCCTGAGTGGTTTGAAGCTTTCCTCACAGACAAATCCTCGGCCAACATCCTCCAAACTCAGTTTTGATTCAGTCTTGGGAAAAGGATGACCTTGGATTTACGTCACCGGATTTCTTAAACGGTTCTAAAAACTGTCGACTTTGGCAGATCAGATGCCCAGGCTGTTCCTCGCTGTAATAGCCCATGGGCTTCTAAAAGAAGTCCCCAGACATGACCTTCTTCTGCCATGTCACCCTGAGATCAGCCTTCATATCTCTCAGCAGCCATGTCAGTTCTGAGGACAGGCTGACATGTGTCGACATGCAGCATTATTCATGCATTTCTTCTCATTTCTGAGGATGAGCTGTATGTCCAAAAAGAAAAGAGTGCATGCAGTCGGTCCCTTGAGCACCCTGCATGTGAGGACAGTTAAAACCATAAAACTCCTAGTGTTGCCCAGGTGAGCAAAACGACATCCTGCCATCAGGAGAAAGAAATCGCATGTATATCCTTTGTGTAGTATTTTTGAGCCCTTGCATCCTTGTGTACTAAATCACTTTCAAGGTGGCATCAATTAATCAAAGGGATCAGGATTCAAGGTTTAGGCAGGAAATGAATCTTTAACCCAGGACTTGAAACATCGATACTACAAAATAAAAGAAAAACAAAAGCCTGATCTCAGAAATATGATAATAAACACGATCAGAGTAATTAATGTCAAGGTGAGGAACATCATCTGCTTCATGCTTCACATCAGCGTGTTAGCTACAGCGGCTAACAGTGCCTGTATGGGATGTATGGGGACACTTCATCACACTGTATTCATAGATGACACTTACGGTTCCAGGATGAGAGCTGAGGCTGTTCTCTGAACATCTGTCACAGAGACAGGCGCAAAACAGGGAGGAAGACCCAATTAAAACAAAGAACATTTATTAGACAAAAGGCAAAAAAAATAATTTGAATTATACATCCACAAAATCCAAAACCAAGTAAATCCAGGGAGCAGAGGGACACAAACGACAGGCTACACACAACGAACTGACACAGAGGGGAAGGAACATAAAGAGACACAGGAGTAATCAGGCACAGGTGAGACTGGTTTCACAGGTGAGGACAATCAGGGCAATCAGGCTGGAAACACACTGAGGAGCAAAGAACACAAGACCAGAGAACTGAGGACAAAAACCTGACTCTGAGAACACAACCTAAACCAGATATTACAAAATAAAACAGGAAACACTAAACACCAAACTAGGAATTTAAAAACACAAGCAACACAGGAAACAAACTTACCGACACAAAAGTGAAGTTTAGGAAACATTAAAGACTAAAGTGAAGTTTAGGAAACATTAAAGACTAAAGTGAAGTTTAGGAAACATTAAAGACTAAAGTGAAGTTTAGGAAACATTAAAGACTAAAGTGAAGTTTAGGAAACATTAAAGACTAAAGTGAAGTTTAGGAAACATTAAAGACTAAAGTGAAGTTTAGGAAACATTAAAGACTAAAGTGAAGTTTAGGAAACATTAAAGACTAAAGTGAAGTTTAGGAAACATTAAAGACTAAAGTGAAGTTTAGGAAACGAGAGGGGAAAAAGGAGCTGCTGGTGAAATATATCTGTACATTTTATATGTTGCATCTTTACAGCTACATGAAGGAAATAAAAGGTAAAGACGGTGGTCATGATGGATGGATGGATGGATTGATGGATGGATGGATGGATTGATGGATGATGGATGGATGGATGGATGGATGGATGGATGGATGGATGGATGGATGGATGGATGGATAGATAGATAGATAGATAGATAGATAGATAGATGGATGGATGGATGGATGGATGGATGGATGGATGGATGGATGGATGATGGATGGATGGATGATGGATGGATGGATGGATGGATGGATGGATGGATGGATGATGGATGGATGGATGGATGGATGAATAGATGGATGAATAGATGGATGAATAGATGGATGGATGGATGGATGGATGGATGGATAGATTGATGGATGGATGAATAGATTGATGGATGGATGGATGATGGATGGATAGATTGATGGATGGATGATGGATGGATGATGGATGGATGATGGATGGATGATGGATGGATGGATGGATAGATTGATGGATGGATGATGGATGATGGCTGGATGATGGATGGATGGATGGATGGATGGATGGATGATGGATGGATGGATGGATGATGGATGATGGATGGATGGATGGATGGATAGATAGATTAATGGATGGATGAATAGATTGATGGATGGATGGATGATGGATGGATGATGGATGGATGGATGGATAGATTGATGGATGGATGATGGATGATGGATGGATGGATGGATGGATGATGGATGGATGGATGGATGGATGATGGATGGATGATGGATGGATGGATGGATAGATTGATGGATGGATGATGGATGATGGATGGATGGATGGATGGATGGATGGATGGATGGATGGATGGATGATGGATAGATAGATAGATAGATAGATAGATAGATGGATGGATGGATGGATGGATGGATGGATGATGGATAGATAGATAGATAGATAGATAGATAGATAGATAGATAGATAGATAGATGGATGGATGGATGGATGGATGGATGGATGGATGATGGATGGATGGATGGATGGATGGATGGATGGATGAATAGATGGATGGATGGATGGATGGATGGATGGATGGATGGATGATGGATGGATGATGGATGGATGATGGATGGATGAAGCAGTTTAACCCATGGAGTGAATCCTGCTCTGTCTCGTCAGCCTCCTGCATTAAAAGTTGTGTAATCAATAAGCAGCAGAGCAAAAAGAAGAAGAAAACAGCCTGGAGGTAACTTTTATTATCTGCTTTTCTCACTGAAGAGTTGCTTGTTTTGTTTCATCAATGTTTCAGGCTCACAATGATTTCTCATGAAGTGAGAGGCTGAGCTGTAAAAGAATAATGAACCAAAGAGCAAGAAGAAGAAGAAGAAGAAGCAGTGTTTAGTTTTATGGATACACCTCCTCATTGATTTGCATTTTTTAGGGTAATGTGTTTAAAAGTGATCTTCATCATAGCTTCCTCTACAGTTCCTGTAAATAGGATGACAAACACTTTTTAGGTTTCACACTAAATAAAGTTAAACACCTGTTATACTGCATCAAACAGTTTATGCAGCCTTATTGTTTAAAAGTAAAATCAAGCAAATGTCCCCGATATTAACAATCTTCCATCTACAATGTCCACCAGGGGGCGCCCCCCTCCCCTCTGTGCTCCCTCTAAGCCACGCCCCCTCACTAACACACACTAGCACCATTGGTCCAGATGCAGATTTCAGCTCATGCTTTGAGTGTGTGCTCGTGCATGCATGGGGTAGAGAGGCGTGATCGGTTTATTAAACGTGTAATTTCATAATAAATTCTATTTCTGTCAGGACCGAACAACAATTTTAACCAAAATCTTTAAAGTGTATGTGGAGGAAATGACCAACCCTGCCTGTTTTTAAACATAACATCACTACGTATGTGTCAGCCTGAAACAGAAGAACAAATCCTATTTTACATTTAGCTGGCCAACGCTTCCTGCCTGACTGAACATTTCCCAAAGCTGAACTGACACACCACTTTCATTTCCACCTTCTGTGTGAGTCTCTGTGACATTGCTCTTTAAATAAGATCGATGTACAATGACCCCCCCCCCCCCCATCTGACTGTAAGTGAAGCCAGCCTATCTTTAAGAGGTGTAAATCAAGCCTCCCTCGATTATGACACTTTGATTTCATAACACTTTTATAAAGAGCGACTTTGAGGAAGTCCCAGCTTCCCTTTTGTGGGTGCAGTGAAATCTGGATGGACAAGTTTAGATGTTTTGGTAAATGCTACTCATTGCTACATGACTTACAGATGAAGGAGAAGGTTTTAATGACTGGACCTCCCAGGGTGCACTTCTCCTTCCTGAAGCTGTCTGGAGAGCTGCAGGAGCAGTGTGTGTGACGGGTCAGCCTGTTAGTCAGAGGATCCCTGGACACGAGATGAACCTGCCGTCCAGAGAGGAGTGTGAGGGGTGGGACCAGGCGCAGGTCGCCCTCTTCATGTGCAAGGTGAGGGAGGCCCAATGACCTACTTTCTCCTTCAACACTTGAAGTGGATCCTGTTTTATAGTTGAATTATTCTCGTCCAGTAAAACCTGAATGAAAAAGATGAAGTTAAATATATGAGATATGTTCACTCAATGAGAGCGTGATCACTGTCCTCAGAACAAAATGCCCGAGTGTGCTGCAGTGGTAAACAGACTGAAGATGAATGGACGCAGATTCCTGGTGAGTGAATCCTTCATATTCCTCCTGTGTGATCTGTTCAGGAGCATAGCTGGGGTTCAAAGTGCTTCTTCTTCTAACCCTAACCCTATGAAACTGGACAATGTCAAATGTTTTTGAAGGACTTGTTGTCACACCAGGTCCCAGACCTGGATCTTTTCACACTTTAAAGTCGGGTTCATCTGATCAGTGTGAACACAAGCGTTCTGTACTCGGTACACTCGGGGACCGGACCCGAGTCCGCTTGAAAAGGTGGCGTCATGTGTCATGAGTTTGGACTTTTTGGACTGTGCTCAAACAAGGAAGTGGAGCGCCGATGTGTGTGGCGAGCGATCGTTATCGGCATCTCAGAAAAAACAAAAACATCCACAGTAAGATAGATTTATCCCAGCAGTGGTTGCCATGGTTACATCTTCTTCTGAGCAGATCTGAAAACCAGCTGTGTGCATACTGCCCCCTGCTGGATCGAGTACGTACACGTGCGCTGAGCACAGAATGATGTTGGTAATGACCAATGGGGGAGCAGCATGATGCTAATACAGCAGCTAGCTGATCATTACTGCACAGACATGTCAGGGTCCAGCTCTTCCACAGGATGCTGTGTATAAACAGTCTGTGATCAGAAAAGGTCTGAAATGACACGCGTGTCCTTTTTGTCTTGAATGAGTCGTGTTGACTACAAGCAGAGGAGGAAACATGCAGAGTTCCTGCGCTGCAGTGAGTCATCTGAAGCTTCCTCATGAAGGCTTGAGATAACACAGTATGCTGCAACTTCTCCTGTGTGTGTGTGTGTGTGTGTGTGTGTGTGTGTGTGTGTGTGCTAATAAAGCTATGATCCTTGGGATGAGAAAAGAGGATTTTATGCAGTGAATTAAGAGAAGCATCATGGATTAATAACTTCCTGATCTGTATGACTTTGAGGATCACACCTCGCTGATACCTTTGACCCGTTCGAAGCTTGTTGGAGGATTTATTCATGACGTCTCTTTAAGTGGCCACTCGTGAACACTTTCCAAACTAACAAATGAGAGCAACAATCTTCATTATTGGCCGACCCTGAGCTCAGTCATTTCAGACGGGATATTAAAGCATGAAAATATTTCCCCTCAAACACCCTCGCTGAAGATTTCAGTCAGAATGATGAATCAGTGTGTGTGTGTGTGTGTGTGTGTGTGTGTGTTGACTGATCGATCCCCAGGATACAGATCCAGCTGACACACCTGGGCTTTATTAAGGCAGGTAAAGCCAGGCTGGTATTGAACAGGAATATTTCATCATGGCTGGCTACACACACCTTCAATTGAGCGAGCTTCAAGGCAGCAGCGCTGTGCAAACATTCCCACTCGTACACTATCAATTTCTGCAGACTTCTATGGACTTTAGTTGTTTGCTGTTTTTGATTTTCTGCCTCGCTGGCAGAGTCCATCAATCCGTCCACACACTCGGTCCAAAGTGAAAAATCTCTGTCTGGATTACTGCACCGATGTTAATCATACACAGATCCACTGACTCTTTGTTCAGCGCCATCATGTGGCGGTCAGAGTGAGACAGATCAATATGTTTGATGGGCGTGAAGTGATGATGGTCCACAGAAGATGAATTCATGTGACTTCCATCGTTTGGCCTTAAGCTTCACTTCCTGGTTCAGAGGTCAAACACCTCACCATGTGACTGATAGGACGTTTCTTTGAGATCTCGAGTCCGTCAGGCGTGTGGTCAGGCCGAAGCGTCCCGTTGGACTTCAGAGCTTTATAATGTAAAACAAACTAAAGTAACGTTAGCTCGTGTTAGCTAATGAGCGACCTTCATGCTGTGATCATGAACTACTTCTTACCCAAGTCGTGGCCTTATTGGCCCAACCACATTAGATTGGTTGCTTGCTCCTTTTACTCGCCTGTTCCTCTTCTATTTTTAACTCTGCTGGTGAAATGTCACTTCCTGTTGCGGGAGGATTTTAACGTCTGGTGTGGTGTGTGAATATAAAGAGACACAGAAAGAGTGCACATGCTCAGGACTCAGTTTGGATGTTTGCTCTGCGAGCTTCACTCGTAGCAGCTTTCACTGCTAACAGCTGGAGTCGGTTGGGTTCGACATGCAGACACTGCTTGAACATGACTCAAAGCCTTTCTGACCTCATGTAGGATGAGAACGTTCATCATTCCCTGGAAGACAATAGTCCAGGACAGATAGTCCAATAAACACCAGAAGTCAGAAATGAGACAGTTCAGTGAAGCTATACCTGCTACAGACTGAACTCAGGGTTCAACTCGGAGGGGAAAGATGACCTTGTATACTAACGATGCAGCTGGAGGAGTAAATGCACCAGTGACATCATGTTAAAGCAGGAACAGCAGAAACTATCCAACTATTATTCACAGATTGAAGCAAAGATGGAACATCACTAAAACAATGCTCATCAGAGAGAACTAGTCCCATTCATACGCCGCTGACGAAGCAGTGGGAGCAACTTTAGGTTAAATGTCTTACCCTGGGACACTTCGGACATGTTGCTGCAGGAGCCGGGGATCGAACCCTCAACCTTCAGAACGACCAACTCTACTAACTGAGACACAAACGCTAATGTTCTTCACAAAGTAGGATCAATATGACTTAAAGAACTTTTAATTTTTTTACAGTCTGAGGAGTATTAATAAAAACATCTCAGAATAAAGTCTTTAACAAGCTGCATCATGTGCAACCAACATATCAATCAGAGTAGCTGCTCCTCTGTCAGTGGGACGGAGATCCTGTTCTCCTTCTCTGTGATCGTCTGATGTGCAGCAGAAACACAAGAAGAGCTCATGGTGAGATCAGTTTGACTCATCAGTAAGCCGTGTGCGTGTGAGGGCACAGAGGTTCGACCAGCCAGCGTGCTGCTGCATGCTGAACCTCGCCTTCGGCCCACTTTGAATATTCACATGATGTTTATACAGTATATGGAGCAAAGGTCATGAAAGTATGCAGAGCTAAAGTGTATTCATGAAACATCTCAAAGCTCTGCTCCAAATTCATCCTGTGGAAACGAAAGCTTCCACAGCTCTTCATCGACCAGTGAAGGAGTCTCAAACACATTGAGCTGAATACATCCCATCAATACCAGTAAGAGACATCAGTAAACCATGACCAAGTTACAACAGAGCTGAATACATCCCATCAATACCAGTAAGAGACATCAGTAAACCATGACCAAGTTACAACAGAGCTGAATACATCCCATCAATACCAGTAAGAGACATCAGTAAACCATGACCAAGTTACAACAGAGCTGAATACATCCCATCAATACCAGTAAGAGACATCAGAAAACCATGACCAAGTTACAACAGAGCTGAATACATCCCATCAATACCAGTAAGAGACATCAGTAAACCATGACCAAGTTACAACAGAGCTGAATACATCCCATCAATACCAGTAAGAGACATCAGTAAACCATGACCAAGTTACAACAGAGCTGAATACATCCCATCAATACCAGTAAGAGACATCAGAAAACCATGACCAAGTTACAACAGAGCTGAATACATCCCATCAATACCAGTAAGAGACATCAGTAAACCATGACCAAGTTACAACAGAGCTGAATACATCCCATCAATACCAGTAAGAGACATCAGAAAACCATGACCAAGTTACAACAGAGCTGAATACATCCCATCAATACCAGTAAGAGACATCAGTAAACCATGACCAAGTTACAACAGAGCTGAATACATCCCATCAATACCAGTAAGAGACATCAGTAAACCATGACCAAGTTACAAGACGAGAAGCTGTCTGTGTGTTTCACATGTTTCTGTCTGTGTGTTTCACATGAAGCTGTCTGTGTGTTTCACATGTTTCTGTCTGTATGTTTCACATGAAGCTGTCTGTGTGTTTCACATGTTTCTGTCTGTATGTTTCACATGAAGCTGTCTGTGTGTTTCACATGTTTCTGTCTGTATGTTTCACATGTTTCTGTCTGTATGTTTCACATGTTTCTGTCTGTATGTTTCACATGAAGCTGTCTGTGTGTTTCACATGAAGCTGTCTGTATGTTTCACATGAAGCTGTCTGTATGTTTCACATGTTTCTGTCTGTATGTTTCACATGTTTCTGTCTGTATGTTTCACATGAAGCTGTCTGTGTGTTTCACATGAAGCTGTCTGTATGTTTCACATGTAGCTGTCTGTATGTTTCACATGAAGCTGTCTGTATGTTTCACATGTAGCTGTCTGTGTGTTTCACATGAAGCTGTTTGTGTGTTTCACATGTTTCTGTCTGTATGTTTCACATGAAGCTGTCTGTGTGTTTCACATGTTTCTGTCTGTATGTTTCACATGAAGCTGTTTGTATGTTTCACATGTTTCTGTCTGTATGTTTCACATGAAGCTGTCTGTGTGTTTCACATGTTTCTGTCTGTATGTTTCACATGAAGCTGTCTGTATGTTTCACATGAAGCTGTCTGTGTGTTTCACATGTTTCTGTCTGTATGTTTCACATGTTTCTGTCTGTATGTTTCACATGTTTCTGTCTGTGTGTTTCACATGTTTCTGTCTGTATGTTTCACATGTTTCTGTCTGTATGTTTCACATGAAGCTGTTTGTATGTTTCACATGAAGCTGTCTGTGTGTTTCACATGTTTCTGTCTGTATGTTTCACATGTTTCTGTTTGTATGTTTCACATGAAGCTGTCTGTATGTTTCACATGAAGCTGTTTGTATGTTTCACATGAAGCTGTCTGTATGTTTCACATGAAGCTGTCTGTATGTTTCACATGAAGCTGTTTGTATGTTTCACATGAAGCTGTTTGTATGTTTCACATGTAGCTGTCTGTATGTTTCACATGTTTCTGTCTGTATGTTTCACATGAAGCTGTCTGTATGTTTCACATGAAGCTGTCTGTATGTTTCACATGAAGCTGTCTGTATGTTTCACATGAAGCTGTTTGTATGTTTCACATGAAGCTGTTTGTATGTTTCACATGTAGCTGTCTGTATGTTTCACATGTTTCTGTCTGTATGTTTCACATGAAGCTGTCTGTATGTTTCACATGAAGCTGTCTGTATGTTTCACATGAAGCTGTTTGTATGTTTCACATGAAGCTGTTTGTATGTTTCACATGTAGCTGTCTGTATGTTTCACATGTTTCTGTCTGTATGTTTCACATGAAGCTGTCTGTATGTTTCACATGAAGCTGTCTGTATGTTTCACATGAAGCTGTCTGTATGTTTCACATGAAGCTGTTTGTATGTTTCACATGAAGCTGTCTGTATGTTTCACATGAAGCTGTTTGTATGTTTCACATGAAGCTGTCTGTATGTTTCACATGAAGCTGTTTGTATGTTTCACATGAAGCTGTCTGTATGTTTCACATGTTTCTGTTTGTATGTTTCACATGTAGCTGTCTGTATGTTTCACATGAAGCTGTCTGTATGTTTCACATGTTTCTGTCTGTATGTTTCACATGTAGCTGTCTGTATGTTTCACATGTTTCTGTCTGTATGTTTCACATGTAGCTGTCTGTATGTTTCACATGTAGCTGTCTGTATGTTTCACATGTTTCTGTCTGTATGTTTCACATGAAGCTGTCTGTATGTTTCACATGAAGCTGTCTGTATGTTTCACATGAAGCTGTTTGTATGTTTCACATGAAGCTGTCTGTATGTTTCACATGAAGCTGTTTGTATGTTTCACATGAAGCTGTCTGTATGTTTCACATGAAGCTGTTTGTATGTTTCACATGAAGCTGTCTGTGTGTTTCACATGAAGCTGTTTGTGTGTTTCACATGAAGCTGTCTGTATGTTTCACATGAAGCTGTTTGTATGTTTCACATGAAGCTGTCTGTATGTTTCACATGAAGCTGTCTGTGTGTTTCACACTGAACAGAAAGGAGGTTCAAGTTCCAGATTTTGGCTGAAACTGAGATTTCACACAGAGAACTCTAAAGACAGACAAACTCTGGTAGCCTTTAAAGGAGCAGTCTGTAACTCTGCCCCCTAGTGTTTGACATGTGTACTGCAGTCTCTCCCCCTCTCTGACAGCTGCAGGAACCAGATGGGCTTCAGTGTCTCATTTTTGATTGCACCACGATTGATAAGGTTCCAGCGATGATAAATCACTTAGTGTTGTACTTCACTTCACAGAAAGTGAGCTGACCTGACTGAGTTTAGATGAAAGGATATGGAGTGATCATCTCTGCTGCAGTGTAAATGAAAGGATCAGTGCTGGGCCTCGCTCCTTGTATGTTGGTTTTAAAGGGATCACGTGTCACCTTCACTGTCCAAGCTAAATAAACAAAGGAGGACAGTTCACTCTAAAACACTGAGCTGTGATTGGCTGAGGTCTGTGCTGTTGTGTCTCAGATGAACAAGTACACAGACACTCCTATAAATAATTCAATGTGGGAGCAGCCCCCCCCCCCCCCCCCCCCCCCCCCCCAGCAGTGTGTATGTGTGAGGCCGAGGTTCAGGTCTTTGAAGGAGAGCCTTTCATATCTCTCTGCGCTCGCTCGTCCAGGAGGAATCACCATGTTTTTGACTCACTCAGGCTCCCGTACTCGCATGTCGAGGTCATGTGTGAGCTGCTGTATCTGACCTTCTCGTTTGTGATAAACTCTGCAGGGACGACAGATTCATGGTATCAAAACGAAGCCCAGACCTCTGAGCCGCTCATCAGCAGCTCTTTCTGTTCTTTCACACACATGCCAAGGCTTCCCTTTCACAAACATTTGCTGCTGTGGATTTTCATTACATTGGACATAAAATATGTAAAATAGCAAAGAGACAATGGCACAAATGACCTGGAGCCATGAATCACAAATGAGAAGAGGAATACATAATTTAAGGGGATTCAGTGCATATTTTATGGTAATCGTTTCCTTTCATTTACAAATCACAATTAGCTTCCTGCAAAGCAGACGTTTAATGCAACAGAAAAAAGAGTTCCAGTTACACCCAGAGTGGATGATTGAATTTCCCCTCCTCAAGCTGTTCCTGTTGGTAACATTCAGTATGCATGTGTGTCATGTGTTCTGACCCTGCAGTTGTTTGTAGCTCAGTGGGTCTGTATGAAAAGCCCTCAGTGAGACACTGCCATCTGCTGGCAGCTCACAGATGGTGCAGGACTGTCCATGTCTTTGTGTTGTGGTGAGCAGTGCAATATCTACACATGAGTGGACAACACTTTCAACATGCTGACTTATAATTTAAGTAATGGGAGAGATGCAGCTGATGGGAGGAGTCACTCGTCCACATGTTCGAGTTTACAGGAGGAATCAACAGACATCATGTCTTCATTGGGTCCCTAGGGTTAGGGTTAGGGTCCCTGTTCGTTCTCAGCTTGTCTCTCTGCTGTTTTCACAGAACCTGTGCGACAGTGACATGAACAAGTTCAGCCTCCTCCACCAACCGTGAGTCACACCTTACTCTCATCTGCCTCCTCTAAACAGAGTCTGTTTGCTTCAGTCAAAGGCTGAAGGCCTGCAGAGAGCCTGTCCTCCACCAGGTGTTCATGTTTAGGCTTAGTGTGTGTGTGTGTGTGTGTGTGTGTGTGTGTGTGTGTGGGGGGGGGGTGTGTGTGTGTGTGGGGGTGTGTGTGTGTGTGTGTGTGTGTGTGGGGGGGGGGGGGGTGTGTGTGTGTGTGTGTGTGTGTGTGGGGGTGTGTGTGTGTGGGGGGGTGTGTGTGTGTGTGTGTGTGTGTGTGTACGTCTGCCCCTCAGGATTCCGTGACACATGTATGAACCGTGTTTCTGTTCTGTAGAATCCAATCAAGGAGTCATCTCCTTTATGATTACATATATATATATATGTGTGTACACACACACACACACACACACACACACACACACACACACACACACACACACGTGTATGTATATTTGTGTTCATACAGGATATGACTGACAGTGAAATAGATCGTTACCTGCAGGACAGCTTTCAGAGTGGGGGGGGGGGGGGGGTTGGTGCCTTGCTCGAGGGCCTCTCGGCTTTGCTCAGGAAGTGAACTGGCACCTCTCCAGCTCTCACTCTATCTGGCATCTGTGCCAGGACTTGAACCGGCAACCCTCCGGTTCCAAACCCAAGAGCTCCTGCCGCCCCACCAGATCAGATCAGTTTCCATGTGAAGCAGGTCCAAGTCCCTGAGCCGGTCAGATAACGGTCTCTGACCCTGACAGGCGAGGAGGTCGTGTCACGTTGACGGGCGTGAAATCGCCCTGTTGTTAAACAGAAGGGGAATTTAACACAGATGTGATGCAAGAGGTGTGTTGAGTGCGCTCGCTGAAATCTGAGGGAGGGGAAAAGGGAAGTGAGTCTGTGACCCCCCCCCCCCCCCCCCCGGTGACACAGAAACAGACTTTTAGCCAAAGTCAGTTTCATGAATGTTCCTGTGAGCGGCCACACGCCACACAGCGCTCACACTGACTTACACATGAATATGGACACGTTGGGTAAACTGGCTGCTCCAGCTGCAGCTAAGATGAGGTAAGAACACCTCTGATTATTATCTATCTATATTATTATTATTATAATAATTATAGATTATTATCTATAATAATAGATAATCTAGAGATCGATGCTGAGACGCCGCTCGTCTGAAGTTTGGTCAGTGAAAAAGCGTTTTGTGTTTTGCAGGCAGCTTCAGAAGATCGTTCAGGACATCAAGAGAAACGACGACAGCTTGCTCAACAAACTGAGAAGGTC
Source organism: Symphodus melops (assembly GCF_947650265.1). Taxonomy (NCBI): domain Eukaryota; kingdom Metazoa; phylum Chordata; class Actinopteri; order Labriformes; family Labridae; genus Symphodus; species Symphodus melops. The sequence continues at coordinate 240,076 of NC_136705.1, read as the reverse complement.
AGTGATTCGTGAAAGAGACATGATGAGACTTTAAAACATGTTTGGGCGCCGGTGGCCTCGTGGTTACTGCGACACGTCCTGATTCCACCTCTGAATGAAGCTAAAAGCTGCACATGTTTTTAGGCAGAACTTCTCTGAAAAGTCTCTGCGGTGTTCATCATGCTTCAGTGGACAACGTCAATTCCTCTTTCACAACCGTTGGAATAAAAGACAGACCACAAGCCAAAAATAACGTCAACAGATGGCACCTCTCGCTCGCTTTCCTTTCCTGAAATGAGGATCCATCCCACGCTGACGGTCCATGTAGTCGATGTTCAGATTTACAACTCGTGGGTCATTAAAGAGTCTTTAACACGTTAGCTCATTAAAATCAGGGTGAGGGTTCAAACCTCCTCCCATCAGGTCCGAGGCGTCTGCAGGAGCAGGCTGTCACCTCCTCTGTGTTATTAAACCCCGTCTCTGTTTCTCTGTTTGACAGGCTGAAGAGCAAACCGGCCCCTAAAGTCCCTGCGAGAGACTACAGAGGTAAGAAGGTCCTGATGTGAGACCACTCACAGCCTGAGTGTCTCCACACAGAGCGTCCTTCATGTTCTTCAACGTTAAGTACTAAAACTATAAATACACTGACATATAAAGTAGCATGAAAACGTCACTGGATCTATGGCCAATCACAGTTTAGGATTTGTGTTGGCACCTGTGATGGCCAATCAGAGTTCAAGGTGGGGTTACTTCTGGACACATCATGGCGCCTGAAACCTCTGTGAAAGCAGACAACGCCGGCGTCCGAGTCTTAGCGAGCGTTTGTGCTGTTATTAGTTACAGCGTCATAAAAAACAAAGATGGCGGTGTGTCTCCTCAGTGGACTCATCTCTGTGAGCTGGAACCTTTTCTTCAGGGTCCGGGGTCAGAGTCCACAGACGGTCTGAGGAAAGTCTTAACAGACTCATCAAACCAAAGGGCTCAGTTCACCCGACCAGACGAGGAGGCGAGGAGCTCCACAGCTTCATTTAGAGACTTCATATGGAAGCTCATTTAATCTGTTCTCTCGTGTCTGTGTTTGTAGCAGACGACAGCAGGGATTGTGACGACCAGCTGTCAGACCCTGACTATGTAAGTTGGTAAAAATGTGTAAAGTCAGAGTAAATCAAACAGAAGAGATGTGTGTGAAACACGGTCCTTGTTGCTCTCAGGATAATGACATGTACGAGGATCCTCGTGATGACAGCTACGAGCCTCCTCCCAGCCACCGAGCGTTCACCACGGCTCCCTCTGCGTCCTTCTCCAGGGGCGAGTATCTCGGTATGTAGGTCATCGAGCTGCACTTTGGACCTTCCTGATGATTGAAGCTGAGCTGATTCCTTTTCATACACTTTCTTCCTGTTGCATGACTTCATCTGTTCCAGTCGATAGTCTGAGCCGAAGCCACAGAGGACTGCAGAGTGCTGGTTCATGCAAATACTGATGTCCTGTTTGTGCTTCTGCTTCTCTTTTACAGATAACTGCAGGAACCGACCTGAGCGCCCACCCAGGAAGCCCCTCCACCCAAGCAGAGCGTCCAAACAGCTGCCTCCTGAACCGGACGGGAGTGATGACGTAAATACTCACGTTCTGTACAGAAACTCTGCTGTGTGTCTCTTTGAATCAGTCAGTACTTTCCTGAGGCGGCCATTTTTTAATGACACGTGGTCTTTGTGGTTCTGAAGGGAGACTACATCAGTCCAGATAGCAACGATGAAGACAACTACGTCGAACCTGATGAAAATCCACCTTCAAGTAAGAAGCACACGAAAGTTAGATTAAAGGAAGATCTACATGATGACAGTCTATGTTTATATGTTTTCTGACATGTGACATGATGGAAACGGTTTTGATTGGTTAAATATTCCCACTGGCTGTTTACCGTCTCTCAGCACGCTCTGCAGCAGATGTCGGGAGGAGGACGGGGAGAGACCGCCAGCTGATGCCTTCACCTTTATCAACACGTCAATGCAGTCCTGGTAAGTTCATCCATGATGTTCATTTACTCAACCTGCTTTCTGTTTGGACATGTTCCCTTCATGACATCACAAAGGGCAGTAGCCCCTCCCCCTGGTGGGTGACACTCCCACAGCTAGGTGTTTGTTCTGCCCTCTGAGTCTGCCTTCTCACCGTAAACAATAGGACATGGAGCCAGAAAGCAGCGAGTACACCCGAGCCCTTCCAGAGAGGGGGCGTGGTCAGACACAGCTCATTTACATATTTAAAGCTACAGACACAGAAACAGCCTGTTCTGAGCAGGGCTGAAATAGAGGGGTTTATAGACATGATCAAATACAGGATCAGAGTGGATTTACAACAACACACTTCACACACATGATGAAGAGGAGCGAGGACACTGACTTCACCTGAAGAGGAGGAGGAGGTCATGTGACCTTTAAAACACGACAATATGAGACTAAAGCAGTTTGTGAGAAGTAATACTCGTATATGCAGGTGCTGCTACATGCTTTGTTTCAGTTTTAGAGGTTCTAATTATGTCCTTGGTTATTTTGCAGGTGTTTGTATCGTCCCTGGCCAACAGGTAGGCTGTTAATGTCCCAGCAGCTATTTGAACTTTTGAAGGTACGTGTATATGTTATATATCTTTATCTCCACAGGAGGGCTCGTTACGTCTTCCTGGAAACAGGTGAGTTTGAGCCGTCGTGACTTTGGTTCATGTAGTGCAGATAACATGTCTTTACTCTGTTTATTTCTCCTTGTAGATTGTGTCCGACGCCCGTGAATCACTCACCTTCTCTACGACCGAAACCCTGCCCCAGGTAATAAGACCCCCCCCAACCAAAGTATAATCACATCCAGTTATTATTGCACTAATAAAAACGTGTTCTCCCTCTGTAGAATTACCACGTCTTCTACAACTGTGAGTAATCAGAAGTGCAAGTTTGACACTTTCAGTTCTGCAGACGTCTGAAAACGTCTCGATCTTCTGCAGGTTCACGAGCCCTCAGAAGAAGATGAATATGAAGTTTGTGACCCAGATGATGGTGAGACATGAACCATTCAATGAATGTGCTGTCACCCACATTAACAAGTGGACAGAGCTGGACAGAAGCGAGTGGTGGAGGCTCCTCCCCCTCCACCTACACCAGAGTCCCTATTTACACCCCTGTGTGGTTTCTCCTTCAGTCTGAATGTGGCTGAGGGGGCGGAGGGATCCCCTCTGTAGGCAGAGAAGAAGTTCCTTCTGCAACACCCAAACATGATGTTCATTCCCAAACTGGGACATCAATATTACGCCTTCGTGGAATCAATATGAACGCACAAAGACGGGATGGCGGCGGAGCTTAGTAACGACACCTTCCAGTCAAGACTTTTCTGTGTGGTGTTAGCTGCTGCAGTGCTAATGCTGCTAATCCTTTGTCCATTATATCGTGGAGTGACGCCTCAGGTTCAGTTGTATGTACGTTATTCAGCAGCTCATTTCAGCCTGTTAAGATTTTCTTGTAAGTTACTTAAAATTAACAGAAATTAAATGTTGTTGTTTTTTTGCGTTCACACGTGAAATCCTGCTGAAACGTGACTGAACCAGCTCGGACAGCAGCTCCATGCTGAATAACCAATCTGTGAACACATATTGAGTACAACCAAATGCTGACCAAAACCTTTTTAAGGTTGTTATATAAGCTACCTGTAGCCCCGCCCCCATAGCGTTCCCTGCTGCTGCTGAACGTATTAAAAATGTGAACTGAAGGATTAGAAGTGATTAAACTGTAGGTGTTGGAAACACGTCGCCCCCTGCTGACCATCAGAGGGAGCACATTTAAATGATGACTGGACAGCCTCTTATAAATGTGCTTTACAAATAAAGTTGACTCGACTTGTCCTCATGTCTCCTCCAGGTTCCAAACCTGTTGATGGTCCTCCCAAACCTTTGCCTAGAGAGTAAGCATCACTGAGCCGTTTGTTAACAAACACTTCAATGTGTTGAACATTTCACATGCTCATGTTCTTTTTCCTCTCAGGAGGTCGCCCAAACCCCCCATCAGGCCGGTAGGAACCTCGACTGTGGCTTTCCTTCATTTTATTTTGTGTTCTGCGTTTTCACGTTTTATTCACTGAATCTTTCTCTTCTGCAGAGGCCAGACTTCAAACTGAGGGAATTTGAAAGTAAGTGAATGTGATCAGTCAGTCAGGTCAGCTTCTGACACACTGTTTAAATGTGTGTTTTAAATAACGGTCTGACCGATGCACGGCCTCGCTAACGTGTGTTGGTCTCCACAGGTCGAACGCTGCCAGTCATGCCGACTGAGCCGAAGCCTCAATCAAAAGCTTTCACACTGGACATGAAGCGACCAAAGTAAGAACCTGCTGATCTCCAGTTCCATCCTGTCATAACAACAGATTCCTTTTGACCTGGACTCATCTCACATGTCAGAGTGTGGACAAACAGGAATAAGCTTTAGGAGGCAGCATGGCGTGTCAGGGTCGGGCCTTTTTTTATTTTCCAGATAATTCTCCTGATATCAGCAGAAAACCTAACTTGTTATCCTGTGATGGCGAGAGAAATAAGTCAAATGCGACACGTCACAGATGTGCAGGTTCCTGTGGTTATGAGCAGTGTAACCTGCCAATCAGCTCCATCGATTCACGGGGCCCGTTTAGAGATTAAAGACAGAGAAAAGCATCGTAGCTTCACTCTGCTCTCGCTTCAGAGACGCAGCTGAAGAGAGACGAGCTGCACGCCTCTCCTCTGCAGCTCGCCACGCTGCACGCCTCTCCTCTGCAGCTCGCCACGCTGCACGCCTCTCCTCTGCAGCTCGCCACGCTGCACGCCTCTCCTCTGCAGACTCTCCGCCATCATAAAGGCGTTCACCTGTCTGTACAATGTAAACATGAAATATTGGTGAAGTGAACGAGTGAATCAAACACTCATAGATGTGAGCGTGTTGGTTCTGGACTCAGTCAGGGACTTCTCCCTGCTCTGGGTTCAGAGACGTGTCGAGGTGACCTGCTGGACCCGGCATGCGCCCGGCATGGCTCAGGTGACTCATTGCTCTATGATGACACGACCTGTGTTTCCTTCTGCTGCTGGCTGGTCAGCGTGCAGAGCTCATGCACTCCCTTACTTATATTTATTCACTGTGGACTTGTTTGTGTTCTCTCCTGCAGAATTCCTCTCCCTCATTTTACCTCCTGCAGTAAGTAGAACTCCTGCAGGAGAACATACATGACGCTCTGTATGTTACGCTTCTACACAATCTAACTAACTGTCTTCACGTTGTCACAGAAGCAGCTTCTGCTGAAGACGGGTCAGCGGATCAAGACAAGGTGCGCTCTTTTATTCTGTTTAAAGAAATCCACTCAGTGATGAAGTCAAATACAATAGTCTTCATTTACTTCCTGTCAGGATGCAGACGTGTTGAGGAAATCCTGGTATGCCAACACATGCGACCGTAAGACTGCGGACGACGTCTTGCTGCGCTGCAATAAAGTGAGTGCTGATTATGTGAGATGTAAATAAGAAGAGCTGCAGGAAGTGACGCTGAGCTGTTTCAGGACGGGGCGTTCATGGTGAGGAAGAGCTCGGGTCAGGACGCACAGCAGCCCTACACCTTAGTCGTGTTTTACAAGAGCAGAGTGTACAACATCCCCATCCGCTTCATGGCAGCCACTCAGCAGTACGCTCTGGGACGGGAGAAGAGAGGGGAGGAGGTAGGTTTACTCGTCTGTGCTTTAAACTAACAACCAGAACCATCCATCTAATGATGTCATCATCCACATTACTGTTCTCCAACCAGCTGACTGAAATACAGACTAGCGTTCCAAACAGCCTGTTAGAATATGTGATGTTTACAGCTGATTGGATCGTCTGTTATTTCATGTTTCTGTAGAGCTCGACATGTTGAAATCATCTTAATATCTGTTTCCTGTGTCGGCAGTATTTCAGCAGCGTGGCACACATCGTGGAGAACCATCAGAGGACTCCTCTGGTGCTGATTGACAGTCAGAGTAACAACAAGGACGCCACCAAGCTGTGCCACCCCGTCAAGCCCTGATCAGCCAGCAGCCTGCTGATTGGCCCGCGGGCCCGCTCCAGCTGTATATGAATAATAGACACAACGCTTGTATATTATGTTTTTAATAAAACTCTTGTGTTGTACAAGTCACATCTTCAGTCATGACAAAACGCCGGCGAGGACCAGACGGCCGGGTCGGCGTGTAACGCTCTCATACTCGTCGAGTTGCATAACAAGGATTCTGAGGCACTTGGTGAGCGGTCCGGTTTACAGTACCTCTATGTGAGCGCCCCCTGCTGGCAGCTCTGAGGGAGGAAAGGATTGTCATCACGAACCTTTAATAGTGCAATGAGCGACACGTCCGTCACAAACACAAAGGAGGAATAATACTTGATTAAAAAAGGGGGAGGGGCTAAAAGTAAGAGTCATAAATAAAGGTTGAATAAAAACAGCTTATTATCTGTTTGTCTTTACAAACACAGTTTTGGTTTGTCTGAGTAACTCGAGGGTCTCGGCGCCCCCCTTCCACTAACATAAATATCACACTGCAGCTCGACCCGTACAGGAAGTGAGAGAGGGCTGAAACCACTTAAATAAAGCTATTGCATTGACAACATAGAAACTATACACAGAACGTCCTCAACCAATCATGGAGTCTGTATGACGAGAGACAACAACATGTTGACCCTGAGAATGTGGCGTTCGTCTGATCCTCCTCCAAACGACCAATCACAGTTAAGACTGGAGATCAGGCGTGTAATCCAGTGTGTGCGACGTTTAGCAGTCTTCACAGTTCGGCTGTTTCCACTCCATGAGGTGTCGCTGTCGATGGGCCGTCCACGTGTCCTGACACGCAAACACTCTGCCGCAGAACCAGCAGCTCAACTTGCTCACGCCGTCTCCGCAGGGCGCCGCCGCGGCGTCCACCACCTCGTACTTTTTCCTGCTCAACCTGCGAAATTTCATCTTTAACAGAAACCTCTCCTGCACGGAGCTTTTAGCCAGCCCTGCAGGATGTGAGCAGGCCCCGCCCACGCCTGAGAGCGCGCTCACCGTGCTCCGAGACAGAACGACCTTCTGCACCTCCCCTCTGTAGCGGTGGACGACCGCCATGATCCTGGACACCTCGGGGATTTCAGCGTCTGGGTGGTTGAGCACCACGACCGGCTGGTCTCCGGCTGGACGCTTCACCAGCTGGGAGGGATTTATGGCCACTAACTTCAGGGTCCTCTCGCGGCTCTTTGGGGCCCGCCGCCAGAGAGGCGGAGAGGAGAGGCGTGCAGCGTGGCGAGCTGGGGAGGATTGTTCCCGCTCGTCTCTCTTCCCTTCAGCAGCGTGCTCTGAAGCGAGAGCGCTCACGTCCTCCGAGTGGATCGGACCTGTAAGACAAAGTGAAGGGCGGCGTTACTGACCGACTGACGGTAAACATCACGCATCAGGTCGGAGCGGCCGTGACCTCGCTGATGGAGGCGTGGACTTCCTGAACACTGATCGTTAGATAAGCGTGTTTCTACAGAAGGAACGAACAGACTTGGTCACATGACGCCTGTGAGCACAGCGAGCAGCTGCTCTCTGGGGGGTTAGAGGAGACAGCCATCAGACCATATATGGTCATGTGGAGGTTACAGAGCATCAGCTGATAAACTGAAGCGTTACGCGTGGAGACAAACAACGAGCTGAAACGACACAGCTAACATCGTTAGCTCGCACACAGTACTCACTGATTGGACCACAAAGACACGCCCTTTCACTCAGGACCCGGGTTTCACTCAGGACCCGGGTCCCCCCTCCCCCCCTGTATGTGCAGTCTCACCCTGAGCTGTGCTGGCAGGCTGCTCCTCGGGGGAGGTCACTCCATCAGCAGCTGGCGCGTCACCGCTCCATGTTCGCACGCTCTCAGGGCGGCGTCCTGACATCACGTCATGCTGCAGAACTATGGAGACATCTCTGGACCTGGTTGGCTTTCCAACCCGAGCCGGACTCGGCTCTTCTTCTGGCTGTGAAGCTGAAAGGACAGCTGGCAGCTCGGTCTTGGGAGTCTTGATCCGGGTCTTTGGGTGCACTTCCTGTAGCGGCGATGTTCTCGGCAGTCCAGGATCAGTCGTACCCGCGTCTGATGGATTCTGAGACACCCACTGCTTCACCGGATTCTTCTTCAACACGATCTTCAAGGCGGCCGACTCTTTCTTACGCCTCCTCTTTGGTCTCCATCTGTTGTTTCGTCTCTTCGGCTTGTGGACACATTTACGAGCCGCCGACTTGTTGGAGGTGGTTTTCACTGCGTCCTCGCTCACAGGCTCCTCCTCCTTTTTACCATCTCTCATCTTCTGCTCCTCTGTCTCCACTTCCTGATTCTCTCGGTCCTCCTGCGTCTGGGTGCACACTGAAGGCTCGCTCTGGGGGGGCGTGGTCACATCTGGTTTGGTTTCAGGTGTGCCATCGTGAGCCTCGTCGCTCTCCTTCTCTGACGCCACTTTGAACCTCTTGGCGTATTTGGCAGCACGCTGGTCCACCGTGATCTTGTTCTTGACGGTGAGGACGGTGAGGTCGCTCGTGGTCGACATGATCCCGTTGTCTGATTTTGAGTGAAGACTCATTTCTTGAGGAACGTTGGACAAAACGCTCTTCAGGGCCTTGGTCCACCTCCGGTCGCCGTTTTCGCCGGCGACAGACTTCATGAGAAACTGCTGCGTCTCCTGCATGGTGGCGTGAGGGTCCGACAGGTGGCAGTATTTATCCAGGAAGTCTTTCCCCGGCAGAGCCAGGCAGTCCTCAGTGAGCCAGCACATTTCTCGAACGGCACTCCTCGTTAGCCGGGGCTTGGTCTTTGGGGTGGGGGGCTCGGTGGGTTTCATGGCTCTGGAATGAACCTCCTTCTTCTTCCTCCTGTGGGGGTCGTCCTGCTCTCTGTGAGACGCCTGGTAGCCACACAGCTGACAGCTCAGAGCTGGACTCAGAGCTGGACTCAGAGCTGGACTCAGAGCTGGACTCAGAGCTGGACTCAGAGCTGGACTCTGGTGCTGCAGGAAGGCGTCTCCGGCAGCTCCGTCCTGGCCCACCTGGTGTGCGTACCTGTGCTCTAAAAACACTCGGGCGTCTCCTGTTGAAAACGTCTGACATGTCTCACATGTAAATTTTCCGTTTTGGCGGTGCGAGGCGGCGAGGTGGGCGCTGAACTCGGGCCAGGTGCGCTGCACGTTGTCGTGACAGACGGTGCAGCTGGAGAAGGTGTGCTGGTGGCTGAGCAGGTGAACCTGCAGGTAGGAGAACTGGTGTGTGCTGAAGGTGCACGTGTGGCAGGGGAACACGGGGACGCTGCCTTTGTGTTTGTCCTCAAAGTGTCTCACCAAGTCTTTGGGGACGTACTCCAGGTCGTCCCCGCACTGACAGCATGTGAACCTGAGTCCGCTGTGCGTCCCCCTCTGTGGCGCTCTGCGGGGGCGCCGCTCGCCTGCTATCTTCTTTGGTCCGAGCTTATCTTCACGTTGCATAGTGTGAGACTTCCTGAGGAGCCGTTTGGGCCAATCTCTGCTCTTCTTGTTGACACGCAGCTTGTAATCCATTCTTCTGATTGGCTGAAAGACAAATCAACAACATGGTGAGAATTCAGCTTCAACGCCACCGAAGACCAGAGTTTAAGACCGGGACAGGGTCCTCACAGAGACAGACCGGGACAGGGTCCTCACAGAGACAGACCGGGACAGGGTCCTCACAGAGACAGACCGGGACAGGGTCCTCACAGAGACAGACCAGGACAGGGTCCTCACAGAGACAGACTAAGACAGGGTCCTCACAGAGACAGACCGGCACAGAGACAGACCGGGACAGGGTCCTCACAGAGACAGACCGGGACAGGGTTCTCACAGAGACAGACCAGGACAGGGCTCTCACAGAGACAGACCAGGACAGGGTCCTCACAGAGACATACCAGGACAGGGTCCTCACAGAGACAGACCAGGACAGAGTCCTCACAGAGACAGACCGGGACAGGGTCCTCACAGAGACAGACCAGAGACAGACTAGGACAGAGTCCTCACAGAGACATACCAGGACAGGGTCCTCACAGAGACAGACTAGGACAGAGTCCTCACAGAGACAGACTGGGACAGGGTCCTCACAGAGACAGACTAGGACAGAGTCCTCACAGAGACAGACCGGGACAGGGTCCTCACAGAGACAGACCAGGACAGAGTCCTCACAGAGACAGACCAGGACAGGGTCCTCACAGAGACAGACGAGGACAGAGTCCTCACAGAGACAGACCAGGACAGGGTCCTCACAGAGACAGACTAAGACAGGGTCCTCACAGAGACAGACTAGGACAGAGTCCTCACAGAGACAGACCAGGACAGGGTCCTCACAGAGACAGACGAGGACAGAGTCCTCACAGAGACAGACTAGGACAGAGTCCTCACAGAGACAGAATAGGACAGGGTCCTCACAGAGACATACCAGGACAGGGTCCTCACATAGACATACTTGGACAGAGTCCTCACATAGACATACCAGGACAGAGTCCTCACAGAGACAGACTAGGACAGAGTCCTCACAGAGACAGACCAGGACAGAGTCCTCACAGAGACATACCAGGACAGGGTCCTCACAGAGACAGACCAGGACGGAGTCCTCACAGAGACAGACTAGGACGGGGTCCTCACAGAGACATACCAGGACAGGGTCCTCACAGAGACAGACCAGGACAGAGTCCTCACAGAGACAGACCGGGACAGGGTCCTCACAGAGACAGACCAGAGACAGACTAGGACAGAGTCCTCACAGAGACATACCAGGACAGGGTCCTCACAGAGACAGACTAGGACAGAGTCCTCACAGAGACAGACTGGGACAGGGTCCTCACAGAGACAGAGTAGGACAGAGTCCTCACAGAGACAGACCGGGACAGGGTCCTCACAGAGACAGACCAGGACAGAGTCCTCACAGAGACAGACCAGGACAGGGTCCTCACAGAGACAGACGAGGACAGAGTCCTCACAGAGACAGACCAGGACAGGGTCCTCACAGAGACAGACTAAGACAGGGTCCTCACAGAGACAGACTAGGACAGAGTCCTCACAGAGACAGACCAGGACAGGGTCCTCACAGAGACAGACCAGGACAGAGTCCTCACAGAGACAGACTAGGACAGAGTCCTCACAGAGACAGAATAGGACAGGGTCCTCACAGAGACAGACTTGGACAGAGTCCTCACATAGACATACCAGGACAGAGTCCTCACAGAGACAGACTAGGACAGAGTCCTCACAGAGACAGACCAGGACAGAGTCCTCACAGAGACAGACTAGGACAGGGTAAGAGACTGTCCCTGTGAAGATCCTGCAGAGGGACCTTCACAGTCTGGACTAAGTCTCCATGCTATTTAAAGTTAGCATGTGAGCTAACTGAGTGTTTGCTTGATTTGCATCGACAGCTCACAAAGACGACAGAAGTTGGAGGCAGCAAAGTTGGAGCAGCTGACTTTTAGAGCTGCACGTGCACTTTGACGTGAGCGTGAAGCGTAACGGTCATAAACGGAAGTGAAAAGATGAAGTTCAGACAGGAGTAAAGTCGCTTTTTTACCTTTTGTGGAGAGCTGACAGCTCAGCGAGTGGCAGCCATGATGGTCTCATACGGGGATTACAGCCTGCGCCGCACACACACACACACACACACACACACACACACACACACACACACACACACACACACACACACACTCACACAAACAAACACAAACACACTCTCACACACACTCACACACACACACACACACACACACACACAAACACACACAAACACACACGCGCACGCGCGCACACTGAGCTGCTTTAGCCTTTAGCCTGCTGGAGCCTCCGACAGAGAGGCGTCCTGTCCCGGGCCTACACACACACACACACACACACACACACACACACACACACACACACACGCAAACATATGCGCACGCACACAAACACACACACACACACACACAAATTCTTCCATGGACTGAAGTCTGCTTCATTGTTTCAGTTTATTCAGTGCAGCTCAAATTACACAAAGAAAATTAAGTATCAACATTTAAATATAAGATGCAAAATCACAAATGTAAATATATCAAATATATCACATATATCAAATATAAAATATATATAACATATAACAAATATATCACATATAAAAAATATATAACATATAACAAATATATCACATATATCAAAAATATCAAATATATAAAATATATAACATATAACAAATATATCACATATCAAATATAAAAAATATATCAAATATATCACATATATCAAATATAAAAAATATATCACATATATCATCACATATATCAATGAAGCAAGATGACACCAACCAGCTATGTAAACTAGAAGCCTGCTTTAAGGACATCAGTCATCAGGACCTGGATGACCAGAAACTTCTTACTGCTCAACTCAGACAAGACTGAAGTTCTAGTGATTGGACCTAAGAACCTTAGAGAGACTTTCTCTGATGATATGACGGCCCGTAGTAGTATTAGCGTAGCCTCTAGTACCACTGTTAGGAACCTAGGCTCTACCTCCTGTAGTACATTTAGAGACTGTAGGTACCAGGAGGTAGAGTCTGCAGTTATCAGACCTGCTGGTACCTACAGTCTCTAAATGTCCTACAGGAGGTAGAGTCTGCAGTTATCAGACCTGCTGGTACCTACAGTCTCTAAATGTCCTACAGGAGGTAGAGTCTGCAGTTATCAGACCTGCTGGTACCTACAGTCTCTAAATGTCCTACAGGAGGTAGAGTCTGCAGTTATCAGACCTGCTGGTACCTACAGTCTCTAAACTACAGGAGGTAGAGTCTGCAGTTATCAGACCTGCTGGTACCTACAGTCTCTAAATGTCCTACAGGAGGTAGAGTCTGCAGTTATCAGACCTGCTGGTACCTACAGTCTCTAAATGTCCTACAGGAGGTAGAGTCTGCAGTTATCAGACCTGCTGGTACCTACAGTCTCTAAATGTCCTACAGGAGGTAGAGTCTGCAGTTATCAGACCTGCTGGTACCTACAGTCTCTAAACTACAGGAGGTAGAGTCTGCAGTTATCAGACCTGCTGGTACCTACAGTCTCTAAATGTCCTACAGGAGGTAGAGTCTGCAGTTATCAGACCTGCTGGTACCTACAGTCTCTAAATGTCCTACAGGAGGTAGAGTCTGCAGTTATCAGACCTGCTGGTACCTACAGTCTCTAAATGTCCTACAGGAGGTAGAGTCTGCAGTTATCAGACCTGCTGGTACCTACAGTCTCTAAATGTCCTACAGGAAGTAGAGTCTGCAGTTATCAGACCTGCTGGTACCTACAGTCTCTAAATGTCCTACAGGAGGTAGAGTCTGCAGTTATCAGACCTGCTGGTACCTACAGTCTCTAAATGTACTACAGGAGGTAGAGTCTGCAGTTATCAGACCTGCTGGTACCTACAGTCTCTAAACTACAGGAGGTAGAGTCTGCAGTTATCAGACCTGCTGGTACCTACAGTCTCTAAACTACAGGAGGTAGAGTCTGCAGTTATCAGACCTGCTGGTACCTACAGTCTCTAAACTACAGGAGGTAGAGTCTGCAGTTATCAGACCTGCTGGTACCTACAGTCTCTAAATGTCCTACAGGAGGTAGAGTCTGCAGTTATCAGACCTGCTGGTACCTACAGTCTCTAAACTACAGGAGGTAGAGTCTGCAGTTATCAGACCTGCTGGTACCTACAGTCTCTAAACTACAGGTGGTAGAGTCTGCAGTAATCAGACCTGCTGGTACCTACAGTCTCTAAACTACAGGAGGTAGAGTCTGCAGTTATCAGACCTGCTGGTACCTACAGTCTCTTAACTACAGGAGGTAGAGTCTGCAGTTATCAGACCTGCTGGTACCTACAGTCTCTAAATGTACTACAGGTGGTAGAGTCTGCAGTTATCAGACCTGCTGGTACCTACAGTCTCTAAACTACAGGAGGTAGAGTCTGCAGTTATCAGACCTGCTGGTACCTACAGTCTCTAAATGTACTACAGGTGGTAGAGTCTGCAGTTATCAGACCTGCTGGTACCTACAGTCTCTAAACTACAGGAGGTAGAGTCTGCAGTTATCAGACCTGCTGGTACCTACAGTCTCTAAATGTACTACAGGAGGTAGAGTCTGCAGTTATCAGACCTGCTGGTACCTACAGTCTCTAAATATCCTACAGGAGGTAGAGTCTGCAGTTATCAGACCTGCTGGTACCTACAGTCTCTAAATGTACTACAGGAGGTAGAGTCTGCAGTTATCAGACCTGCTGGTACCTACAGTCTCTAAACTACAGGAGGTAGAGTCTGCAGTTATCAGACCTGCTGGTACCTACAGTCTCTAAACTACAGGAGGTAGAGTCTGCAGTTATCAGACCTGCTGGTACCTACAGTCTCTAAATGTACTACAGGAGGTAGAGTCTGCAGTTATCAGACCTGCTGGTACCTACAGTCTCTAAACTACAGGAGGTAGAGTCTGCAGTTATCAGACCTGCTGGTACCTACAGTCTCTAAATGTACTACAGGAGGTAGAGTCTGCAGTTATCAGACCTGCTGGTACCTACAGTCTCTAAATATCCTACAGGAGGTAGAGTCTGCAGTTATCAGACCTGCTGGTACCTACAGTCTCTAAATGTACTACAGGAGGTAGAGTCTGCAGTTATCAGACCTGCTGGTACCTACAGTCTCTAAACTACAGGAGGTAGAGTCTGCAGTTATCAGACCTGCTGGTACCTACAGTCTCTAAACTACAGGAGGTAGAGTCTGCAGTTATCGGACCTGCTGGTACCTACAGTCTCTAAACTACAGGTGGTAGAGTCTGCAGTTATCAGACCTGCTGGTACCTACAGTCTCTAAACTACAGGAGGTAGAGTCTGCAGTTATCAGACCTGCTGGTACCTACAGTCTCTAAATGTACTACAGGAGGTAGAGTCTGCAGTTATCAGACCTGCTGGTACCTACAGTCTCTAAACTACAGGAGGTAGAGTCTGCAGTTATCAGACCTGCTGGTACCTACAGTCTCTAAATGTCCTACAGGAGGTAGAGTCTGCAGTTATCAGACCTGCTGGTACCTACAGTCTCTAAATATACTACAGGAGGTAGAGTCTGCAGTTATCAGACCTGCTGGTACCTACAGTCTCTAAACTACAGGAGGTAGAGTCTGCAGTTATCAGACCTGCTGGTACCTACAGTCTCTAAACTACAGGTGGTAGAGTCTGCAGTAATCAGACCTGCTGGTACCTACAGTCTCTAAACTACAGGAGGTAGAGTCTGCAGTTATCAGACCTGCTGGTACCTACAGTCTCTAAACTACAGGAGGTAGAGTCTGCAGTTATCAGACCTGCTGGTACCTACAGTCTCTAAATGTACTACAGGTGGTAGAGTCTGCAGTTATCAGACCTGCTGGTACCTACAGTCTCTAAACTACAGGAGGTAGAGTCTGCAGTTATCAGACCTGCTGGTACCTACAGTCTCTAAATGTACTACAGGTGGTAGAGTCTGCAGTTATCAGACCTGCTGGTACCTACAGTCTCTAAACTACAGGAGGTAGAGTCTGCAGTTATCAGACCTGCTGGTACCTACAGTCTCTAAATGTACTACAGGAGGTAGAGTCTGCAGTTATCAGACCTGCTGGTACCTACAGTCTCTAAATATCCTACAGGAGGTAGAGTCTGCAGTTATCAGACCTGCTGGTACCTACAGTCTCTAAATGTACTACAGGAGGTAGAGTCTGCAGTTATCAGACCTGCTGGTACCTACAGTCTCTAAACTACAGGAGGTAGAGTCTGCAGTTATCAGACCTGCTGGTACCTACAGTCTCTAAACTACAGGAGGTAGAGTCTGCAGTTATCAGACCTGCTGGTACCTACAGTCTCTAAATGTACTACAGGAGGTAGAGTCTGCAGTTATCAGACCTGCTGGTACCTACAGTCTCTAAACTACAGGAGGTAGAGTCTGCAGTTATCAGACCTGCTGGTACCTACAGTCTCTAAATGTACTACAGGAGGTAGAGTCTGCAGTTATCAGAC
>NC_136705.1:191546-219046 GCF_947650265.1 Symphodus melops | reverse complement strand
AATTTCACAAATCAGATGATTGCAGTAACATTAGTGCAGACGAGCAGCGTCCTTCACATGTACTTCCTGTGGACACGCTGTAAAGCGATCTGTTACAGCAGGGGGTCCACATGCTCATCAGTATCACTTCAACCTAACGATCCACCTGTCAATCATGTCAGCTACGAGCCTCCATCACAGTGGTTGAGATTAGCGTTAAGTAATCAATCGTCTTCTCCCCTTAATGAAATCATCACAACTACAAACATAAACACTCATAAAAGGATGAGATCGCTGATTGACCTCTGGACTCCGCCCCTACTGACCACGCCCCTTACTGACCCCGCCCCTGTCGTCACCGGCCCGTTTGAACCCGCCCCATTGACGGCCCGCCCCTGCTGACTCTGCCCCCTGTTGACTCCGCCCCCTCCTGGCCATGACAAATGAACATCATCTTTAGACCCTCTGCCTCTCTGAAAGTGACCTTTGAGCAAAAGTTGATGAATTAATGAAAACTGTGTTAACATGAATAAAACATATTTTGAGATATGATGACGTCAAGCACACCAACGACACCACGTGAACGCACCAAATGCCCTCCTGCCGCGAGAGATGTTGTGATGCATTCAAGTGCAACTCGAAAATTTCTAACTGTCTATTAAAAAAGCCTGTGGGAGACAGGAAGTCAGGGGGGTTTAAACAGAGCCCGTGACCTGTTGAATGTTCAACATGAAGATAATATCTCAGACTGCCTCTCTCGGTCATATTTAATGATCATTACAGCTGAAGTCTCATCCTGCGTGCTGTGTGTTTCGGATTCTTCTTTTAAATGATGGCGTGATCTCGAAGTGAAGCTCGCGTTTCCTGTGGCCCGTGAAGGCAGCAGTAGTGTTAGCTGAGCTCGTGCGGAGCTGAAGAGCCTCGGTCACTACAACAACGAGCATGTAAAGTGAAGTCAAGTGGAGCAGAAACTACATGTGGTGAGTCCACGCGCACTGAGACCGGTTCCAGGTCACGTGGTAGTCCAAACATGACGACAGCTCTGTGAAGCTGCAGCAAGTTTTCAAACTTTGTGTCCCCCCCCCCCCCCCCATATGTTTGTAGAGGTCTCCCACAGCGCTGTGTTCAATGGAGCTGGAGGACCAATGGTGGACAGGACAGCTCGCTGCAGACATGTACCAGGCGCTGAGATACAGAGTGAGTGTGTGTGTGTGTGTGTGTGTGTGTGTGTGTGTGTGTGTGTGTGTGTGAGTGTGAGTGAGTGTGTGTGTGTGTGAGTGTGAGTGTGTGTGTGTGTGTGTGTGTGTGAGATACAGAGTGAGTGATGTCTGCACACCTCCCACAGAGTCTAATGAACCTGTTTACATGAAGGAGCGTTGGACCTGCTCACTCATCTGGTTTCCTATTTATTCATCGACCTGTGGCTGCTTTGTGTGTTTGAATATTTTTAGAGCCTCACACACTCATGTTAGCGTTAGTGTGATGTAGGTGTATTCATGATTTAAAGTAAGTGTCCTCCTGTTGTCTTCTGTTTCAACAAACATGTTTAAGTTCAGGGATTTCAAATGATCACAGTGTGGTGTGCCTGATCTACAAAAGCTGAGGAGTTCACCTTCAATCTGTTTCCACACTTTAATATTTAAATCCAAATGTAGAGTCCTTCCAGCGCCCTGTGAGCGGCTCCAGATGTTGAGCTGACCGCTGAGTTTAACATTTGAATATTTCTGAATCACATCGATCAGCACATCGCTCTGTAAGCACAGTCATGACATGTACACACAGTTAGGAGTGTAAACTGTTCCTGTTCTGTGACACGTTGTGGAGCAGGAGCTCAAGCTGCCCTCCTTCAAAGGCCAGTCCCCTCAGCTCAGCCTGAGACGATACTTTGCAGACCTCATCGCCATCGTCAGCAACCGCTTCAGGCTGTGTCCTGCAGCCCGACACCTGGCCGTGTACCTGCTGGACCTCTTCATGGACCGCTACGACGTGACGGTGCAGCAGCTCCACATGGTCTCACTCTCCTGTCTCCTGCTGGCCAGTAAGTGTCGCCTCAGCATGTTTCTTTCTGCTTGGTGTGCCGATTGTAAAGATCAAGTCAAGGAGATGTTACGGCTTTATCTGATTGGCTGCTCAAAAATCTCCGTATGATGTTGCTGTAGGTTCAAACCCTCGTGTTAGCCTCTGCCTGAAAGAGTTCATGTTAGCTGCTGCCTCCCACATGCCCACTGTCCTCTGATTGGCCAGCTCTCGGAAGGTCTTCAGGGGGTCAGAACGCTGCAGGGCTGCCAGGGGCTGCTCTCCCTGTCTGGGAGAGGTTTTAAGCCTCACATAAGCCTTGTTCATACTGCACCTCCAAATCAGGTTGTTATCATCCAGATTGTTAGTAGTTTGAGTTGTTTCCAGTCTGGACACACAAACCACTTGAGGAGGTGGTTCAATCTGATTCCTTCAGATCCGACACAATCTGAACATCTCTGTCTCAACGTGACACCATCAACAAATAACAACGACGTCGATCCATCAGGCAGGAAGTGAAGCGCAGACAGACTCTGCGAGACTGTTTGAGTCAGAAATAATCTAACCCTAACCCTAACCTGTTACAATAGAAACCAATGTGCTGGGTGTAACCTGTTACCATAGAAACCAATGTGCTGGGTGTAACCTGTTACCATAGAAACCAATGTGCTGGGTGTAACCTGTTACCATAGAAACCAATGTGCTGGGTGTAACCTGTTACCATAGAAACCAATGTGCTGGGTGTAACCTGTTACCATAGAAACCAATGTGCTGGGTGTAACCTGTTACCATAGAAACCAATGTGGATCAGACCAGGTCAGTGTGGACGGGCACATCAGATCTGGTCTCTTGTGATCTGTCATGTGGACAGTCAGTTAGACTCATTCTTGGTTTCATAACAGGGAACAATCGGAATTTGCATAAGCACCCATTTAGCGCCCTCTACAGGCTCATCCTGGGATTACTTCACCTCCTGTTCTGAAACTCAGCTTTGTTTAGTTTGGGCCTCCAGCGTTCTAACACCACGTGTGATTTTTAAAACAGGGAAGAGCTTTAAAGGTCAACTTGAACGGTTTGTCTCTGCAGGTAAATTTGAAGAAAGGGAGGACCGGGTCCCCAAACTGGAGACCCTGAACAGCCTGGGCTGCATGAGCTCCATGAACCTGGTCCTGACCAAGCAGGGTTTACTTCACATGGAGCTGCTGCTGCTGGAAACCTTCCAGTGGAACCTGTACCTCCCCACAGCCGCTCACTTCATCGAGTACTACCTGTCCATCGCCGTCAGTGACGCAGACCTCCATGACGGCTGGCCCATGACCTGCCTGGACAAAACCAAACTTTATATGGCCAAATATGCTGATTACTTCCTGGAGGTCGCCTTGCAAGGTCAACTTTTTCTGAAGTATTTGTGTTTCTGATTTAGTGTGTGATGATCGGCTAAAAACCTGCACAAAGAAAAGAAGCTTCCGACCAGGAGCTGCGTCATGTCATCCGTCTTCTTGCTCTCTCTTTCTGTTCTTAGCGTCACGCCGTCACGCCGCACAGGTTTATTGTTCTGTTAGCGGAGAGTCGATTTTATTAAACTTGAACTTTTATGTGCTTACACAAAAGTTCAAGTTTATGAATGATTTTAAAGTGCCAGTTTTCTTTTTCTGATGTCTCTCTCTCTCTCTCTCTCTCTCTCTCTCTCTCTCTCTCTCTCTCTCAGATCATGTGTTTTTGTGTTTCGCCCCCTCACTGGTGGCGGCGGCGTGCGTGGCCACCTCCCGCCTCATCCTCCACCTGTCGCCAACATGGCCCCCCCGACTGCAGCGTCTGACGGGGTACTTGTGGGACCACCTTGTCCCATGTGCGGAGAAGCTGCTCATGTATGTCTCTCTCTGTCGTTTAAAAATGCTAATGACGCACGCTGACATCAGAGAGCGCCACGTTACAGACAGGAAGCTCATTCATACACCACGCTCTCACGCTTCCTGTCACAGAGTGACTGTTCAGACTCAACCATGGAACAAAACAACAAACAAAACAGAGCTCATTTGGGAAGCCCCTCCTTTCTCTGTAACCTTTAGACGACCTCTTTAAGGAACAATATTCCCGCCCCCCCACAAATCAACAACAAACGACAGAGCGTGTGATTATAGGCCCCGTTTCCACGGAGACGCTGTAGCAGAAACGCATCGAAACGACTCCACTCCGGATTCAAACTACAGACCGTCTACACGGCAGGTCTCTGAGTGAAAACCATGTAGTTCTCCCGCCCGGCCAGTAGTGGGCAGTGGAACTTTACAACGCGACACTCACCAGTACAACCACTTCCTCCACAGCATCCTGTTTAGCGGCGAGTTCTCCCAGGTCTTAGCTAAACGCTGCGTATGGTCGCCCTGTGCGGCGAGTTCTCCCAGGTCTTAGCTAAACGCTGCGTATGGTCGCCCTGTGCGGCGAGTTCTCCCAGGTCTTAGCTAAACGCTGCGTATGGTCGCCCTGTGCGGCGAGTTCTCCCAGGTCTTAGCTAAACGCTGCGCATGGTCGCCCTGCGTATGGTCGCCCTGTGCGGCGAGTTCTCCCAGGTCTTCCCTAAACGCTGCGTATGGTCGCCCTGCGTATGGTCGCCCTGCGTATGGTCGCCCTGCGTATGGTCGCCCTGCGTATGGTCGCCCTGCGTATGGTCGCCCTGTGCTCGGGTAAAGGTTGAACTGTTTGCTGCAGGTGTTCGATGCTCTTTGGGCGGCGACACACACGATGTCTCATATCAAGGTTCTGTTTATACAACGAGCTGCTGAAGCTCAGAGCACAAGAGAATCCACCGCCATTGTTGTTTATGTTTGTTCTGGACTACTGAGCATGTCCACATGTATGGGGGGGAGGTGTGGGGAGGTCATCGCAGCCAGAGAGTCCGCTCCGTTTCCTTCACATGGCTGCGATACGCCCCCCCCCCGGATCAGTTTCACTCCAAACACCGACGCCGTGTGAACGAAAGGCCAATCCCATACTCAACTGTTTCTTCTTACTGTCACAGCGTCTCCATGGAAACGGGGCCATAGTCGAGCTCCACTTACCTGTTCACTTCATGCCTTTAGGTTTTCCTAGTAACCAACTCTCTCTGACCTTCTTCTAGTGCACATGACAGTGACGTCAAAGAAGCCAACAAACAGAAGAGCGTGCAGCAAGGCCAGGCAGCCACTGGAGCCCCGTACCTGCAACCACCCAGCATGCAGTATCCTCAGCAGGCCCCCGGCCACAGGCCCGCCTCCTACCTCAGCCACTCCAGCAGCAGCCTGCAGGCCGCCAACGCCCCCCCGCACGGCGCCCACTCTTTGGAAGCAAAGAGCAGCATTCCCAACAGGGCTTACCAAGTCAGCAGGCACTACAGCTGCACTGCTCCCTGCTTCGACAGATGAGCTGCTCCCTGCTTCCACAGATGAGCTGCTCCCTGCTTCCACAGATGAGCTGCTCCCTGCTTCCACAGATGAGCTGCTCCCTGCTTCCACAGATGAGCTGCTCCCTGCTTCCACAGACGACCGAATCTGAAGAAAGAAAAACGTGTTTTTAATTTGACAAAGGCCGACTGGGTGAGATTGGTAAAGCACTTTGAACCATTGCGTGTCCTCCATGTGTAATATGCACGCTGTGCTGTGGAGAGGGGCTGCATCAGGAGCTTACTTTAGTTTGACATATCACCTGTGAATGTTAATGTGAGGTGGCTAGAGGCAGAGCTTGCACCTCTGTACCCACCAGTGTTACTGTATAATTTAGCTACACACCAAAAGTCTTGTATTTATTTGAGCTGAAATACCTCCGAGTTATTGAACGTGTGAATACCTCGTGCCTGGAGCCCTGACCGAGACTGTTGTGCTGAGTTAAAGGGGGTTACGTAAAGAGAGCTGCACCTGTGGTGAAGATGAGAGAGCACAGAACAAAGTCTGTCCCTCCACATTTTTTGTTTTGTTTTTGATGAGTGTGATTTGTGAATAATAATTTCCCTCTGGGTGTTTGCAGAGAAAATGTTGCTCGTCTGTACACGGAGGATGTCAGTCAGTGCTGTGCACTTCTATGACCATCGTTTTAGATAAAATACAAATCTGTGTTGAACTGAGACCGTGCTCCTGTTTTCTTCTTCGACATCGCCTTAACATGACTGACATTTTGAAATCCTTGGAAAAGGGGGATTTTTGTCACTCTTCCTCTGCACGTCAAACACAATGACAGCATGCAGATGGAATTTAGGCTACTAGGAGCTGTGGAAAAGTTCTTAGTATCAGTGCAACAAACACTAAAGCACATAACTGCCTCTCTCCTTTTTTGTGCAAATAAGGGAATAAGTTAACATTCGAGCAGAACCTTTCAAAACTGAGCTAAAAAGCCTCTGCATGTTTCTAATAAGCTCCAGCAGCAGAAAGCTGCTCAAACTAGGATCAATGTTGGAGATGAAACATGGAGAGAGGTTAGAACGCAGAAAGCTTTACAGACCCATGCAGAGCTGGCTAAACACTGAAGCTACAGTGTCCACCACATGCAGAGCTGGCTAAACACTGAAGCTACAGTGTCCACCACATGCAGAGCTGGCTAAACACTGAAGCTACAGTGTCCACCACATGCAGAGCTGGCTAAACACTGAAGCTACAGTGTCCTCCACATGCAGAGCTGGCTAAACACTGAAGCTACAGTGTCCACCACATGCAGAGCTGGCTAAACACTGAAGCTACAGTGTCCACCACATGCAGAGCTGGCTAAATACTGAAGCTACAGTGTCTCTACATGCAGAGCTGGCTAAATACTGAAGCTACAGTGTCCACCACATGCAGAGCTGGCTAAACACTGAAGCTACAGTGTCCACCACATGCAGAGCTGGCTAAACACTGAAGCTACAGTGTCCACAACATGAAGAGCTGGCTAAACACTGAAGCTACAGTGTCCACCACATGCAGAGCTGGCTAAACACGGAAGCTACAGTGTCCACCACATGCAGAGCTGGCTAAACACGGAAGCTACAGTGTCCACCACATGCAGAGCTGGCTAAACACTGAAGCTACAGTGTCTCTACATGCAGAGCTGGCTAAACACTGAAGCTACAGTGTCCACCACATGCAGAGCTGGCTAAACACTGAAGCTAAAGTGTCTCTACATGCAGAGCTGGCTAAACACTGAAGCTACAGTGTCCACCACATGCAGAGCTGGCTAAACACTGAAGCTACAGTGTCCACCACATGCAGAGCTGGCTAAACACTGAAGCTACAGTGTCCACCACATGCAGAGCTGGCTAAACACTGAAGCTACAGTGTCCACCACATGCTGACTTGTGTGAGAGGAGGGGGGGAGACGGCTCTCTGTGATGATTAGAGTTTAGACTGCAGTACACATTTTAAACACTAGGGGGCAGATTGACAAACTGCTCCTTTAAATGATTCTCTGTGTGTGTGTGTGTGTGTCTCTCTCTCTCTCTCTCTCTCTCTCTCTCTCTGTGTGTCTCTCTCTCTCTCTCTCTCTCTCTGTGTGTCTCTCTCTCTGTGTGTCTCTCTCTGTCTCTCTCTCTCTCTCTCTCTCTCTCTGTGTCTCTCTCTCTCTCTCTCTCTGTGTGTGTCTCTTTCTCTGTGTGTCTCTCTCTCTCTGTGTCTCCCTCTCTCTCTCTGTGTCTCTCTGTGTCTCCCTCTCTCTCTCTGTGTCTCTCTCTCTCTCTTTGTCTCTCTCTCTCTCTGTCTCTCTCTCTCTCTCTCTCTCTCTCTCTCTGTGTGTGTCTCTCTCTCTGTGTCTCTTTGTCTCTGTCTCTTTGTCTCTCTCTCTCTCTCTCTCTGTGTCTCTCTCTCTCTCTGTGTCTCTCTCTCTCTGTGTGTGTCTCCCTCTCTCTCTCTCTGTGTGTCTCTCTGTGTGTGTGTGTGTGTGTGTGTGTGTGTGTGTGTCTCTCGCTCTCTGTCTCTGTGTGTGTGTCTCTCGCTCTCTGTCTCTGTGTGTGTGTGTGTGTCGCTCTCTCTCTGATGTTCTGTACTGTTGTTACTTTGAACTTTGACGGTGAAAAAAGTGAATATTCATGTTTCTGTGCAACCAGCTAATGATTTAAATCAACAAGAAGCAGTCAGGGCAATGTCCTCTTTCTTTACATGACGTGCATTAACTCATGCATGGACAGATACTGTCTAACAGGAGCTGCACAGAGCTCTACGACCTGCACTGCTCTCTGCTTATTTTAGACATTGCATAACAATACATGATGCTAATTTTGTGATGGAAACTTTCTTTTTAATTTGCATTTTGAAGATATCAAATAAAGCAGTCTCAATGGAAGTGACACACAAGACGAACAAGAAGAATCCACTCAACAGAAGGATCCATGTATTACAAATACAGGATCCTCCAGGACCCTGAGACCACCACCTGTACACCTCCAGGACCCTGAGACCACCACCTGTACACCTCCAGGACCCTGAGACCACCACCTGTACACCTCCAGGACCCTGAGACCACCACCTGTACACCTCCAGGACCCTGAGACCACCACCTGAACACCTCCAGGACCCTGAGGTGTACAGGTAAGACTGACCCCTCTCAACCTAAAATCTGAGATATTAAGGATTATGTTGAAATACAATTTTGTGACATTTTGATTTTATTCAAGACATTCTATTTCTCTTAAAATAGAATGAAACTGACCTTCTAGTGAACCCCCCCCCCCCCCCCCCCCAAAAAAAAATAACTGGAACTGTAGATAGCAAAGTTAAAATACAATTTCAAGAATGAAGCTAAAATATTGAAAAAGAATTTGAAAAGTGGGGGAAAAAATGGAAAATGTTTGTTTCTGAAGTGTGATCCTCTTCCATATGTTATTCATTATTGAAATAAACTTTCACCACGTGAATAAAACAATATGTTGTATGTCTGCCTATTGGGCTTAGAGCCTGTAATAAAATGTATATAATATGACAAATAATTATAAAACACAATGCAATAAATAATAATAATAAAACAATATGATTAATAATAATACCAATAATAAAAAGCAATATGATAAATAATACTAATAATGAAAAATCAGTAATAACAATAATAATAATAATAAAACATTATGATAAATAATAATCGCATACCAATAATCATAATAATAAAACAATATGATAAATAATAACAATGAAACAATATGATAAATAATAACAATGGAATAATATGATTAATAATAATAATAATAATAATAGTCATCATCATCATAATAACAGTAATGTCTGTTTCAATTGTCTCAATCATAAAAAAAGGTAAACTGTTGTGTTTTTTTTCTCCACTCGTTTCCTCGGTTAACGTGCATTCTGATTGGCTCTCACCCACGCTTGTAGCCAATCAGCTTCCGCCTGCTATGGAGGAAGGAATAAATGCAAGATGGCTCCTCGTATAAAAACAGTCTTCTGGGTTTCCCCCCGCGTGCGACTAAATAAGTCTTTACACCTGACCAGGTTAAAATATTTATCCTCCAGGAGTTGTGAAGGGTAACTGCAGCTCCCGGCTGTTCGGTGCTCGGTGATATTTAGAGGGAGAAGAAGAAGGAGAAGTTTGAAGCATGACTCTGTGCTGAAATGTCGACTCTCCGCGGCTAACCAGCTAGCTGCTAACGAGCTAATAACTTCACCTGCTGTTTGTGGTCTGGAAACCTTAAACAGCACAAAGAGAGATCATATCACCTACTGCCTGTTGAATGTGGGGAAACGCATTCCTTAATCATGGCTGTATCAAGGTAAGACTGGATAATACGTTTTTAATCTGGACTAGCCTGTTTACACCTAGCCGACTAGCATGCTAACATGCTAATACCCGCTTTAGACTTGTCAAAGAAAGACACCCCCATCATTAACTATTACTAACTAACAATTATCTATCATTAACTAGCTATTACTAACTCTTTTTCCATCGTTAACTAACTATTACTAACTTACCCTCATTTATCATTAACTATTATCCCTAACTGTTACTAACCACTATCTGTCATTAACTATTGTCATTAACTTTTACCTACTAACTATTATCTATTATTAACTATTACTAACTAACCCTTGTCTATCATTAACTACTACTTACTAACCATTATGATTAACTATCTATCACAAACTTAATAATCATCAACCATCACTAACTTATCGAGAATTCACATCACTATTATCTTTCACTAACATCACTAACTATCTGTTATCTATCATTAACTAACTGTTAACTATCATTAACATCACTAACTATCTGTTATCTATCGTTAACTAACTGCTAACTATCATTAACTAACTGTTATCTATCACTAACATCATTAACTGTTAACTATCATTAACATCACTAACTATCTGTTATCTATCATTAACTAACTGTTATCTATCACTAACATCATTAACTAACTGTTATCTATCACTAACATCATTAACTGTTATCTATCATTAACTAACTGTTATCTATCATTAACTAACTGTTATCTATCACTAACATCATTAACTGTTATCTATCATTAACTAACTGTTATCTATCGTTAACTAACTGTTAACTATCATTAACATCACTAACTATCGGTTATCTATCATTAACTAACTGTTATCTATCATTAACATCACTAACTATCTGTTATCTATCATTAACTAACTGTTAACTATCATTAACATCATTAACTATCTGTTATCTATCATTAACTAACTGTTAACTATCATTAACTAACTGTTAACTATCATTAACATCACTAACTATCGGTTATCTATCGTTAACTAACTGTTAACTATCATTAACATCACTAACTATCTGTTATCTATCATTAACTAACTGTTATCTATCATTAACATCACTAACTATCTGTTATCTATCATTAACTAACTGTTATCTATCATTAACTAACTGTTATCTATCATTAACTATCTGTTATCTATCATTAACTAACTGTTATCTATCATTAACTAACTGTTATCTATCATTAACTATCTGTTATCTATCGTTAACTAACTGTTATCTATCATTAACTATCTGTTATCTATCGTTAACTATCTGTTATCTATCATTAACTAACTGTTATCTATCATTAACTAACTGTTATCTATCATTAACTATCTGTTATCTATCATTAACTAACTGTTAACTATCATTAACTAACTGTTAACTATCATTAACATCACTAACTATCTGTTATCTATCATTAACTAACTGTTATCTATCATTAACATCACTAACTATCTGTTATCTATCATTAACTAACTGTTATCTATCATTAACTAACTGTTATCTATCATTAACTATCTGTTATCTATCATTAACTAACTGTTATCTATCATTAACTAACTGTTATCTATCATTAACTATCTGTTATCTATCGTTAACTAACTGTTATCTATCATTAACTATCTGTTATCTATCATTAACTATCTGTTATCTATCGTTAACTAACTGTTATCTATCATTAACTATCTGTTATCTATCGTTAACTAACTGTTATCTATCATTAACTAACTGTTATCTATCATTAACATTGCTAACTAACTATTGTCTATCACTAACTAACCTAACCCAAAGAATCAAAGAGAGACCCTCCATCATTAACTTAATATTACTATTATCTATCACTAACTAACAATCTTTAATTAACTATTATAATTGACTAACTTTTATATATCATTAACATCAATAACTATGATCTATTATTAACCATCATTATCTAACTAATATCTATCATCAACCATCACTAACTAACTTATCTATGATTAACCATTACTAACTGACCATCACTAACTAACCATTATCTATCAATAACTCACTATTACTAAGTAACTATAATAAACTATCACTAACTAACTTATCTATCATTAACAATCAATAACTGTTATCTATCATTAATTAACCTAACCCAAAAAATCTAAGACCCTCATAATTAACAAACTATTATCTATCATTATCCACCATCACTATCTAACAATCACTAACCATTACCGACTATCACAGAGTACCAGCTAACTATGAACTCATATTATATACTTATAATCTAACTAAGCTTACTTTATATTCTGAATCTTCCACCATCACTAACCAGCTAACTATCCTTATATTAAGCAACCTTATATTCTTTATTAACGTTTAAAGCTTAATGTTTTTAACTGTCAGTAACTTCATCTAAAACCTCACAGAAGAAAGGTAACATGTTTGTCTATTTCAGAAGATAGATGACATGTTATGGTTATTCTCGTGTGTTCAGTGGTTTCCACATGTTGTTAGCGGTATAGAAGTATTCTAGTTGATCTCCAGTATTAGTGGGAGGCTTCTCTAATCCAGTCACCACATTTATTAATAGCCTGCTAATGACATCAGTGAAAGATGCGCTGGCTTGGTGCAAAGCCAAACTATTCATAAGACATAATAGTCTTATTCATTCACGGGGGGGGGGGGGGGTCAGTTTGTAAGAATAATATTGAAGATGATGTTTTCTATATCGTGTGTGTGTGTGTGTGTGTAAGACTTGATCGTCTGTTTATCCTGCTCGACACCGGAACAACGCCAGTAACCAGGAAAGCAGCGGCCCTGCAGCTGGGAGAAGTTGTCAAACTCCACCCACATGAACTGCACAACCTCTTATCTAAGGTGTGTTAGCTTCCTCCTGTGCATGCTCTCTCTCTTCTACATCAGAGAGGATCACTCAGGGTATATTTGGTTGTGAAATATGTCTGATATTGATCATTCAACAGTGTGATTCTGTCCTTCTCTTCAGGCTGTTTATTGGTAATCCTTTTTTCTTTCTGCCAAGGTCCTGACCTACCTACGGAGTCCGA
Organism: Symphodus melops; assembly: GCF_947650265.1. NCBI lineage: Eukaryota > Metazoa > Chordata > Actinopteri > Labriformes > Labridae > Symphodus > Symphodus melops. The sequence continues at coordinate 206,294 of NC_136705.1, read as the reverse complement.
ACTGGGACACCCGTATAGCAGCGGGCCAAGCTGTAGAAGCCATAGTGAGGAATGTTCCTGAGTGGGAGCCAGCCCCCCGGCCTAAAGAAGGTGGGTGTCTCGTTGAATTGAGCTTAGTGATAGGTTGAGTTCGCAGTGTATTCAATTCAGATTCATCATTTATGTAAGAGTCGCCAAACTAGTGTTTGTTTCAGATGAACAGTGCTGGCCTTCAAAGTCGAATTGTTTGAAACCTCAGCTGAGCAGATTTCCAGTCATCCTGCATTTATGTCAAATATCAACACGTTGGGGGTCACGGGTGGAACAGTGGTTAGTGCGTGCGTCCCCATGTACGGAAGCTATCGTCCTGACTTCGACTCCAGCCTATGGCATCCTTCCCGCATGTCAATCCCCACTATCTCTCCCTAGTTTCCGTCTCTATCTACTGTCCTATCCCTCTAATAAAGGCACAAAATAAGTCTTTAAAAATATATATATATATATATATATATATATATATATATCACCACTTTATCAGCTGCACAATCGTACACAACACATCAGCAGCAATAAATACTCCATCACAGCTGCCAATACAAACGTTCTTAAAAATAAGCTAATAAATGATGTGCTGTGATTCTCTCAGAGGAGGTGCAGTTATGCTTCTGTGAAGATATTCAACACTACATTTAAAAAGCTGAAATACATGAACTGATTCTTCAAGTGGTTAAAAAGACGGATGTGCGTTTTAATTTGTTTCCTGTAGAGTCGTGTGAAGAGTTATCTCCAGAGGAGTCATCCTGTGATCGTCTGACTTTCTACCACTTTGACATCGCCCGCCTCCTCAAACATGGAGCCTCTCTGCTGGGATCTGCCGGGGCCGAGTTTGAGCTGCAGGATGACAAAACGGGTGAGTAGTGTTTCTAGGTGCGCCTTTCTTTTGTTACGGACAGATTGAAGAGGAGGGAACAGATGCCTCTTCATGGTCCTCCTGTGTACAGTTTAACCTGTATAGAAAGAACATGTGATTAATTTCAGCCACAATGTCCTTTTCTCATCTTTTTTTCATTTTTCTGTATTTTAACTGAGTTGGTGTTATTTTAGCTTTTGGGCTTTGTTGGATTGAAGAGAGGATAGAGTAGGACATTGGGGGGCAGAGTGAGATATGGTAAAGGACCCACTTGTTGGCCTCAAACTTGAACATGAGGCGTTGCCTGTGTATGAACTGGGGTGTGGCCTAACTTCAGCTTACAAAACTAACTTAGTGCACCAGATTTCCTCTTCATCCTGACATTGCTTGATTGTTATGAAGATATGAAAAAACTGGAATGGCGTGCAATGGGCGGGGCTAACATTGATGAACTTTGGTCATTTATATGCTTTGGGTATTCTGCTGTCAAAAAGCTGAACTAAACGAAAAAACAGGTTTTTACTCTTTGCTAAACATGAAAATATTTCCACCTATTGTCTAACTGAAACGTCTCTGAGCTAGTGTTAGCAGCAGCTCAGCCTGCAGTCTTTAAAGTTCTATGAAGGAGAGTCTGTTAGCAGCAGCTCAGCCTGCAGTCTTTAAAGTTCTATGAAGGAGAGTCTGTTAGCAGCAGCTCAGCCTGCAGTCTTTAAAGTTCTATGAACAAGAGTCTGTTAGCAGCAGCTCAGCCTGCAGTCTTTAAAGTTCTATGAAGGAGAGTCTGTTAGCAGCAGCTCAGCCTGCAGTCTTTAAAGTTCTATGAAGGAGAGTCTGTTAGCAGCAGCTCAGCCTGCAGTCTTTAAAGTTCTATGAAGGAGAGTCTGTTAGCAGCAGCTCGGCCTGCAGCCTTTAAAGTTCTATGAAGGAGAGTCTGTTAGCAGCAGCTCAGCCTGCAGTCTTTAAAGTTCTATGAAGGAGAGTCTGTTAGCAGCAGCTCAGCCTGCAGTCTTTAAAGTTCTATGAAGGAGAGTCTGTTAGCAGCAGCTCAGCCTGCAGTCTTTAAAGTTCTATGAAGGAGAGTCTGTTAGCAGCAGCTCGGCCTGCAGTCTTTAAAGTTCTATGAAGGAGAGTCTGTTAGCAGCAGCTCAGCCTGCAGTCTTTAAAGTTCTATGAATCTGAGCATGAGTAATGTGTAATGTGTATACTTTAATCAGTCGAGGTGTTTGTAGAGGAGCTGTTTTATGCTTTAAAGTTTCCTCAGGAACATCTTCCAACTGGCAGCAAAGTATAAAGAATAATCATGACAGAATGAGTGTTGAGCGTTTCCTTCACTGCAACATCAACACTAATGTCTGTTCTGCTCGAAAACAAACTCAGCAGCAGGGCGGTGAGTTCACTTTGAATAAGCAAAGCTGCTCCTTCTTGTCTGATGGTAGTTTGCACCTGTTTTCAGTTTTCTCTCCAAACAATATGAGTAATATTGTATATATAATATTGTATAATATAATATAATAATTTTTTTTAACCTCCATGTAGGTATAGACTGTAAATTGATTATTGTAATATTAAGTGTGAAAATCTCAGCTAATTGTAGCTCAAAAACAATCGTGGTTCAGATTGAAGCTACGATCCACCACAGTGACTTTCTCCGGTCTCGTGCAGAGAGGGCTTACATCGCTATAAAATAATACTGTAACAGCAAAACAACATTTATATCTGTGATATGATTCTGTGGTCCTGTCGTCGCCTCCTAGCTGATGCTGTTTAATACGCTCCTCTACACGATCTGTATCCCTTCATGTGTGCTCAGGTGAGATGGACCCGAAGGAGCGTCTGGCCCGTCAGAGAAAGCTGCTGCAGAAGAAGTTGGGTCTGGATATGAGTGCTGCCATTGGCATGGACACAGACGATCTGTTCAATGACGAAGACCTCGACTACACCTGTCAGTCCGGCGGACTAAGAGCCCATGGAAGCAAAGCCACAGCAGGGTCCAGCTCCAGGAACCACGTGGTGGGTCACTTTTTCTGAGCTGTGGAGCTTCACCTCGAACAATAGTTATTTAATAAAAGGAATTATATTTCAGACACTTTCCATGTGTTTACACTTGTTTTTGATACAAGACATCCAGGAAGGTTTTCAGAACCTCACAGGGGGAAGTCCTCTGTGTCAGTTCATCCTGAACTGTACGAGACGTCAGAGAGTGAACGGATGCCTGTACCTCCTTGTTCCGTGTCTCATCGGAGCCGTGATAGCAGGCCGTCATTGTGAAGCTCATCATCTTGACAACGTACAAGAATATTCTTCTGACGGATGAAGAGAAAAAAAACCATCTCAAAGAAAAAAACAGGCTTGCATGCAGCGCTTTTTTTTTTCTTCTTAGCGCACAGACGCTAATGCGAGCGCTCTCGAGCGCACAGCTGGCGCTTTTCAGCCCAGAAAAACGCCAGGTGGACAAGGGTTCTAAATCCAGTTTGGCCCGACCAGCATCACCAGGAGGAGCCAGAAAACTGGGGGAACTGTCTGAGCCTCGAACCCTGTTCGATTCGGATGTTAGCTACCTCTCAGCTCGGTACACTTACAGTCAGTGTGTTAGCATCACTATACGTTAAAGAAAGGACCTTTTGGTTTTCATACACCTTTAGTGCAGAGAAGCTGTTTGAACTGACTCAGCTCATGTGACTCTCAGGTGAATCCAGCTCATATGACCTGTGTAGTTTCTATTTTGGGCTGCTGCATATACGTAAACCTTGAAGGCAGGGAATGTCGGTGTTGTCAGTGGCAATGTTACAGAATAAAAGGCCTCCCGTTGGCCAGAGTGGAGAGCAGGTGACCCATGACCTCTGTCCTCCATGCTGCTCTATAAGCATTTACAGTGATATTTAAATGTGTGTGTTGGGAATAAATGCTATATACAGTGACATCCTCTGGTTTACTTTCAGCCTCTTCAAGCTGCTGAGTTTATTGACTCGGAGTTCAGACCAGGCATGAGCAATCGACAGAAGAACAAGGCCAAGAGGATGGCCAAGCTGGTGGCCAAACAAAGATCCAGAGACGTGGACTCGAATGAAAAGAGGTCAGATTATATGTCCTGTTATTAACGTACTTTCTCCTGTCTGCTCTTTTTCATGTTGTCAGATCTGAGTCTTTATTTATGAGGTTTATTCTAAAGGTAAAATCATTCTCCTCGTGTCCCCCCCCCCCCTCGCAGTAACGACAGTTTCGAGGGAGAACCTGAAGAGAAACGAAGAAAGACCACAAACGTCGTCATTGACCAACCAGCTACAGAGAATAAAGTGCTAATCGACAATGTCCCTGATAACTCCAGCCTTTCAGAGGAGGTCAGTCATCAAACGTCTTCAGTGTCTGATTAATGTCCAGTGTGGATGAATCACGTCTTGTTGCTTCGTCCTCAGACAAACGAGTGGCCTCTGGAGAGCTTCTGTGAGGAGCTTTGTAACGACCTCTTCAATCCTTCATGGGAGGTAAAGGAACGACGTGGACACAGGAGGGGTTAACGCCTGCACACAAACACTTGAACTGTCTGCGTCTGTTTGCAGATTCGTCACGGTGCAGGCACGGGCCTCAGAGAAATCCTCAAGTCCCACGGTGCTGGAGGCGGGAAGCTGGTGGGCAGCTCTTCAGACCAGGTACCTCCTACCCCGTCTTTATTAGATATTTGATTGAGACTGAAACATGACTTAAACATTTGACCTCCTGGTGCAGATGCTGCGGCAGCATCAGGAGTGGATAGAGGACGTGGTCATCCGCCTCCTCTGCGTCTTCGCTTTGGACCGCTTTGGAGATTTTGTGTCTGATGAGGTGAGTTTCAGGTTCTGAGCAGCACATGTTTGTAGGGCAGTGTGAGCTTGATGTACACTAACGCGTTGTTGTACCTGAACCCAGGTGGTGGCTCCTGTCAGGGAGACGTGCGCGCAGACCCTCGGCGTGGCCCTTCGTCATATGAATGAAACTGGTGTTTCAATGACGGTGGATGTTCTGCTGAAGCTGCTCAAAGAAGACCAATGGGAGGTCCGTCATGGAGGCCTGCTCGGGATCAAGTATGCCCTGGCTGTCCGACAGGTACGCCCCGTTCTGTCTATCTGATAAGCAAGGCGGTTCATCTGAGTGCCATATGTTCAAGAGTGAAATCCACGTCTGTTTGGCTGTGTCAGGACCTGATCTCAGTGCTGCTGCCCCGGGTCCTTCCAGCCATCACTGTGGGTCTGCAGGACCTGGATGACGACGTCAGAGCTGTGGCAGCTTCAGCCCTCATCCCTGTGGTGGAGGGTTTGGTTCAGCTGCTGCCCACCAAGGTCAGAGAGGCAGCACAGGTGACTTTATATCCCAGACCTTTGGTCCGTAAATGAACCTGATTGTTTGTCTCAGGTGCCCTTCATCGTGAACACGCTGTGGGACGCTCTGTTGGACCTGGACGACCTCACAGCTTCTACTAACAGCATCATGACGCTGCTGTCCTCTCTGCTCACCTACCCGCAGGTCCGACAGTGCAGGTCAGTCTCAGAGACGCTCCAGCCTGCAGTATGAACTGAAGGGACACTCATTGACTGATGGATTCTTACCGGGTCACTCTCCAGTTGCGTTGCGGTCGCAGACTGATTAGCTCTGACCAATAAGAAGAGCCCTTCTCATTGTTCTGTGTACTTTAAAAGCAGCGACTTCATTGTTAGCAGTGGTTAAAAACAGAGAGCTAATGAGAGAGGGGGGCTGTGATTAGCTGGCCAATGAAAGAGTTCACATGCTAAGATAAGAGGTGCTAACATGAAATGGATAATTCTCTTAGCTTACATTGGACAAACTGTGCGTACATTTTTAACCCCCTCCTGTCCGTGTCAAGCACATGGATGAGTTTTTTATCATGAAGGGGGAAAGTGGCCTCTGAAGGTTTCTGCCTGTAGTCATAGAGGACACGTCTGATGTCCTTCACTCAGACTTGAAGTGACTGGACTCATCTGTTAATATCTGTTCTGTGCCCAGAGTGTCATGGCTGCCCTCTATATGTTTAGCTTTGAGTCTTCTCATGAGGTCTCCTTCATCCGCTCGTGTTGTTTGAAAAGCACCTGTCCTGACTCTGTGTTCATGTCGTCCCCTCCAGCATGCAGCAGTCACTCACAGTCCTGGTTCCTCGGGTTTGGCCATTTTTGAGACACACGATCTCGTCAGTCAGACGGGCGGCGCTGGAGACACTTTTCACTCTGCTGTCTAAAGCTGAGCAGGTGCATACAGCATTATACACACTAGCTTAAATAAGCTTTTACACACGCATACATGCAGTGACCTTTTTATTTTACTTTGTTTGTTTTTACCAAAGTGATTGTTTGTTCCTCAGAGCTGTGCCCTGTGGATTAACCCCATCCTACAGGACATGCTCCGACACATATTTCAGTCCTGCATCCTGGAGAGCAACGAGGAGATCCTTGAGCTGATCCAGAAGGTTTGTTACCTGAATGAACGAGCACATGTTACACCTTCTCAAGCGATTTCAAAGCCACAGAGACGGAATAAAATCATGAGAACTTTGCTGGCGTCTGTCTGGGTGCTCTGCACTGATGGCTGCCTTTTGTTCAAGGTAGTGTGAGTAATAATCGGGGTAGGACTCGCCAGCACCAGACAGGAAGCTGGAAACCAGTAAGCGTGCTCCTGGACTGTGGGAGAGGAGAAGAAACTGGTGGAACTGTCGAGAGCACAAACATTTCTTTCAGACATGTTGTCCCCTTTGCAGCAGGACCGAGTGACGAAGGTTGAAGGTTGACTCGTATGCTGTAGCTGCCTTGTTGTAACGTACTCATCAGGGACCTGATTTCAGCCCACTGAACCAGACTCTAACCAGGACTTGGACCCTGGATCACTTTTAAATCACCATAGAGAACAGTGGAGACGCTCTGAGAGGAGGACTGTTCAGTCTGCGCATGGAGACAAATTTAATCTTCCAGTTAATGTAACATCTCAGTGTGTGATAAAAGCTGCTGACACCAAAGCTTCCAGTGCGTGGGAGCTACACATTTACCTGTGCCTCTGTGTTTGTGCAGGTGTGGATGGAGCTGCTGTCTCAGGCCCCCCAGCAGTACGTGGTAGCAGCCAGCTGTCCGTGGATGGGCGCCTGGCTCTGCCTCATGATGCAGGCCTCACACATTCCCATAGACCTGAACATGCTGCTGGAAGTGAAGTCTCGCTCCAAGGCAGGCCGGATTCACTCCATTTAATTTATTGTATATTCTTTACTCACACACACACACACACACACACACGCACACACGTGGACATTAATGGAGAGGTATCGGGTTGCGGCAGCTGCCCCCATTGGAAGAACCCCCTGAGTTGGTGGGGGTTTGGGGCCTTGCTCAAGGGCACCACGGCAGTGCTTGCGAAATGGTCTGGCACCTCTCCAGCTACCAGACCAACTTCCGTATTTTGGTCCGCACCGAGACTTGAACCAGCAACCCTCCAGTTCCTAACCCAAGTCCCTAGTTTTTGTTGAATCAAAGGAGTTCAAAACTTTTATTTCTCTCACACTTGAGGTCAAAGAAGCACCGTGACCTTCTGTGACCCCTAGTGTTTTAAACAATCTAAATCAGTTCACTCTTGGTCGTTTAAGGGAGACTAAGCTGCTCCTGGAGGTAAATAAAAGATATAAGCAGATACCTAAATTTACTGTTTTAGCCTGATACGTTGAGCATCCTTAAACTGAATTTGTTTGACGTCCTGATTTGAACGTTGTCTCTCCCTAACAGGATAAGACGGGTGCAAAGGCCCGACAGGGGACCATCCAGGTGAAGGAAACGGTTCAGGAGTACATCGCAGGAGCAGAAACGGTGGCAGACGACTCGCTAACACGAGACTATGTAGTGATGCGAGCTCGCCTCATGGCTGCTAGGTCAGCTCTAAGAATGTTCATCCTGATGATCGTGATGTGACTTCCTCTCAGTGAATAACTGTTTGTACTCTCTGTGTTCCAGGTTGCTGGGGGCTCTGTGTCGGTGCATCTGTGACCCTCAGCTCAACTCTGCATCACAGGAGATGCGACCAGCCGAGTCTTTGGGCCAGCTGTTGCTCTTCCACCTCAACTCCAAGTCCGCCCTGCAGCGCATCGCTGTGTCGCTGGTGCTCTGTGAGTGGGCGGCTCTGCAGAAGGTGAAAAGCTTCGACCAACACGCTTCATGGTCCTGTTAGATGGAATGATATTTAGAGGGTTGGTTTCTCTCTCAGGATTGTCAGCTGGTGTCGTCCATGGTGCAGCCTCGTCTTCTGGCCGTTCTGTCTGAGCACTTGTACTATGATGAGATCGCCATCCCCTTCACACGCATGCAGAATGAATGCAAGCAGCTCATTGCACTGCTAGCTGAATCCAACATAGACCTGCAGGACCGCCTCAGTTGTAACGTTTTCACGATTGATCAAGCTAACGAACTGGTAGGTACAACCACGTTAGAACAGCTTTTCACTGCCTGTAATCCTGATGAAGTCAATTTAAAGCTTTTGGAAAGCAATAAAATAAAAATGCTTTCCTTGGACTGGGAAAGATGAGCGACATAGGAAATGTTCACTTTCTGTTAAGATATGGCAGACAGTAGTTCCTCAGGTTCACCTGCTTGTTTCCTAGGTAACCACCATCTTCACAGAGTCGACAGGAGCTCTGAACGTTAAATCCAAACAGTGGCAGGCCCTGGACAGTAAACGACAGCAAGCTCAGGCCACAGTGCTGGAGACCAGCGCAGAATGGCAGCAGCTTCATCTGCGTGTCCACATGTTCACCGCCTGCGCAGTCATTAACCTGCAGGTTCTTCCTGACAAACTCAACCCGCTGGTCCGGCCTCTGATGGAGTCCATCAAGCGAGAAGAGAACGCTCTGATTCAGAGTTACGCTGCCTCTTTCACGGCCAAGCTGCTGCAGCAGTGCGCCGGACGCTCGCCATGCCCCAATCCCAAGATCATCAAAAACCTGTGTGCCTCAGCCTGTGTGGACTCTGCAGCCACGCCGTCCTCTGCCTGCCCCGTCCCCCCAACACAAGAAAACTCCAAAGGTATGAGCGGTATATTAAAGGTTTCATGTTGAAAAGTTAAACCAGAAGTTCTTTTATGGTGTTGAGTAAGACGCACACCAGAAGCTGCTTCTGTTCAGGACAGTTCACATATCACGTGTGACGCCGGGCCTCGTCCTTCATCAGACGCTCGCCGCCTGTGCGAATGACGGTCTGATATATTGGTCACACCACCGGATGAAACGTAGCCAACTTTTATATAAATATAAAGAAATAGTTCTGTCTTTTATGGGCCGAATGAATCTTGTGTCTTCAGGCTGTGGGTTGGAGAAAGACGGCATGCATCACATGGTGAACAAAACCCGAGGGATCATCACCCTGTACCGCCACCAGAAGGCAGCGTTTGCCATCACCAGTAAGAGGGGGCCGGCTCCTAAAGCCCCAAAGACCCCCAGCACCGAGCTTCCCCCGGGCAGCACCATCAGCACTGATAACGACGAGGTAAAGTCCAGTGTTCACCTGAAGAGGGTTCTGGTTAGACCACACTGTGTGTTGATCTTCTGTTTTGGTTCCTCTTCAGAGGAAGAAGCCCTTCCTCATTCAGAGACGGGGGTCGGAGTTCTCCCTTACCACCATTGCTCGGCACTTTGGTGCAGACTTGACCACGACTCTGCCGTACCTGTGGGAGAGCACGGTGGGACCTCTGAGAACTGTGGTCACTGAAGGTTACAGCCTCGGTATGTGGATTAATAAAACGAACACATCATCTGAAACTTTTACAGAGTCTGTGAAAACATTGAGTGAGGAGCTGTCGATGCATTCATTGGATGATACCTGGAAAAAGGTGTTTTTAAGATCTGACGGAGCAAAGACAAAAACAGAGACTGGTTTGTCTGAAGTTATTTAAAGGCCTAAAATGTCTCCGTTTGGTTTGAGAATTATTATTATACTTTTATTATTCTTTCATAGACTTGTCAGTTATTATTAAGCCACGCCCTGAAACTTAGACCAAGGTGTTTTCTAGTTTTGTTTCTAATGTGACCAAAGTTCTCTCTGTGCTGTGTTTCAACCTGCAGTCGCCCCCTGCTGGACATGTTTATAGTTAAAGGAAGCTACCTGCTCTTATTAAAGACCTTACTCCCCTTCATGTGTTGCAGACCGACACGTTGAGCTGGAGAGGGGAGATGCAGCAGCTCAGGATCTGGTGAACTCTCTCCAGGTGCTGGAGCTCATGGCTGGAGCCATGGCTGCTGAACTTCAACCTGTGGTAAGAACCTTCAGAACCTGTGACCTTCAGAACCTGTTCAGAACCTGTGACCTTCAGAACCTGTTCAGAACCTGTGGTGAGACTTGTGCATATTAAAGACCTGAAGCTGAGTCTCCTGTTGCTCCCTTTGGACCACGTGTTAGGTGGTCTGCAGTCATGATGCACCTGCATGCTGAACCCTGAAACCAACAACACTTCTCTCTGTGGTTATTCCCTCCCGTTTCCCTCGGGATCAATAAAGTATCTATCTATCTATCTATTGGAGACTTTATTGATCCCGAGGGAAATTCAAGACTTGATGAGATCGTCAATGCAGCTCGACAGCATCTGGGGAAACAGCTGGTAACAGAAACGCCTTCTTTGTGTTGTAGCTCCTGGAGCACCTGCCCCACCTGTTCACCTGCCTGCAGCATCCTTACACTGCAGTGCGTCACATGACAGCACGCTGTGTTGGCGTGCTCAGTAAGATCGCCATGCTCGAGACCATGAACAGTTTCCTGGAGTGCGTGCTCCCCTGGTTGGCCGCGATCGGGGACTGCACCAAACAAGAGGGCGCCATCGAGGCTTTAGCCTGTATCCTAAAGTGTGTGTGTGTGTGTGTGTGTGTGTGTGTGTGTGTGTGTGTGTGTGTGTGTGTGTGTGTGTGTGTGTGTGTGTGTGTGTGTGTGTGTGTGTGTGTGTGTGTGTGTGTGTGTGTGTGTGTGTGTGTGTGTGTGTGTGTGTGTGTGTGTGTGTGTGTGTGTGTGTGTGTGTGTGTGTGTGTGTGGTTCTGTCCTTGACACCGGTCCAGGTGTGATGGAGCAGCTGGACGTGGACATCGTGCCGTACATCGTGCTGCTCGTCGTCCCCGTGCTCGGCCGTATGAGCGACCCCAGTGACAGCATCCGTTTCATGGCCACGCAGTGTTTCGCTACACTCATCCGCCTCCTGCCCCTCGAGGTACCAGAGACCTTAGTGATCCCCAGACCTACCAGAGACCTTAGTGATCCCCAGACCTACCAGAGACCTTACTGATCCCCAGACCTACCAGAGACCTTACTGATCCCCCAGACCTACCAGAGACCTTACTGATCCCCAGACCTACCAGAGACCTTAGTGATCCCCAGACCTACCAGAGACCTTAGTGATCCCCAGACCTACCAGAGACCTTAGTGATCCCCAGACCTACCAGAGACCTTAGTGATCCCCAGACCTACCAGAGACCTTAGTGATCCCCAGACCTACCAGAGACCTTAGTGATCCCCAGACCTACCAGAGACCTTAGTGATCCCGGGACGTCTGTTTGAAAAGTGTTTGAAATAAAGGACTATTATAGTTTTTATTCAACGCTAAGGTTCGACTCAATGGTTTGATTACATCCTTTGTAAACACCAATGCAAACGGACCAAGTGTGTTTACCTCTATCAGTCAGGAATCCCCGACCCTCCTGCCATGTCTGCAGACCTCATCCGGCAGAAGGCCAGAGAACGCCACTTCCTGGAGCAACTACTAGATGGAAGAAAACTTGAGAACTACAAGATCCCTGTTCCTATCAAGGCTGAACTCAGGAAGTACCAGCAGGTGGGTGTCAGGGTCCACGTCCCCCTTTATCTAAACCTCCTTAGACTGAACTCAGGAAGTACCAGCAGGTGGGTGTCAGGGTCCACGTCCCCCTTTATCTAAACCTCCTTAGACTGAACTCAGGAAGTACCAGCAGGTGGGTGTCAGGGTCCACGTCCCCCTTTATCTAAACCTCCTTAGACTGAACTCAGGAAGTACCAGCAGGTGGGTGTGAGGGTCCAAGTCCCCCTTTATCTAAACCTCCTTAGACTGAACTCAGGAAGTACCAGCAGGTGGGTGTGAGGGTCCACGTCCCCCTTTATCTAAACCTCCTTAGACTGAACTCAGGAAGTACCAGCAGGTGGGTGTGAGGGTCCAAGTCCCCCTTTATCTAAACCTCCTTAGACTGAACTCAGGAAGTACCAGCAGGTGGGTGTCAGGGTCCACGTCCCCCTTTAACCCATGGTTTTGTGTTTCTCTGTCCTGCAGGACGGAGTTAACTGGCTCTCCTTCCTGAACAAATACAAGCTGCACGGGATCCTGTGTGACGACATGGGCCTCGGAAAGACGCTGCAGTCCATCTGCATCCTGGCAGGAGACACCTACCTCAGGTACGCTCCAGTGTGACTCGCCCTCGGTCTGTGGAGATCTTTATATTCACACCGTGAACACGTCTACGAGTTTTGAAGAGTGCGAGCTTCTCTGCAGTTTGAATAAAGCCACGCCCCCAAAACGTGACGCACGAGCTGTCTGTGGTCCTGAAGCCAGGACGACAGAGACGCAGTGAAGAGAGAGAGAGCGATCATATGCTCCTGTTTCTGTGCTGACACTATGACATCATCATCGTGTGTGTGTGTGTGTGTGTGTGTGTGTGTGTGTGTGTGTGTGTGTGTGTGTGTGTGTGTGTGTGTGTGTGTGTGTGTGTGTGTGTGTGTGTGTGTGTGTGTGTGTGTGTGTGTGTGTGTGTGTGTGTGTGTGTGTGTGTGTGTGTGTGTGTGTGTGTGTGTGTGTGTGTGTGTGTGTGTGTGTGTGTGTGTGTGTGTGTGTGTGTGTGTGTGTGTGTGTGTGTGTGTGTGTGTGTAGGGCTCAGGAGTACTCCAGGACTAAAGCGGCTGACAGCAGCCCCATGCCCTCTCTGGTGGTCTGTCCGCCCACGCTGACCGGACACTGGGTGGACGAAGTCAGCAAGTTCTGCTCTAAAGACTTCCTGAACCCGCTGCATTACACCGGCCCTCCCACGGAACGCATGCGGTAAACCACATGGCTTCATAGAAACGCCGTGACCTGCAGTGAACGCCACGTTCTCTTCGTGAAGCTCAACAAACCTTTTCTGTTCCAGGTTACAACATCAAGTTAAGAAACACAATCTCATCGTCGCCTCGTATGACGTTGTTCGGAACGACATCGACTTTTTTAGGTGAGACTCCGTCGTGTTCAAACGTGGCGTTTTCGAGGTCGCTGCTCAGGTTTGAATGTTCTGTCTCTCTGCGTCGTAGAAATATCAATTTAACTACTGTATCCTGGACGAGGGTCATGTGATCAAAAACGGGAAAACCAAACTCTCCAAAGCCATCAAGCAGCTGGCCGCCAACTTCAGAGTGATCCTATCAGGAACACCCATTCAGGTGAGGGCGCTCAAACGTACCCCGCCCTCAATAAAAAACACATTTCATAAAAATCATGAATCCTTTTCCCTCTGTGGTCCCAGAACAACGTCCTGGAGCTCTGGTCGTTGTTCGACTTCCTCATGCCGGGCTTCCTGGGAACAGAACGACAGTTTGCTGCTCGCTACGGGAAACCCATCCTGGCCAGCCGCGACGCCAAAAGCTCCTCCCGGGAACAGGAAGCAGGTCGGTCAGCGGTTGTGATGTTAGCTTGGATGCTGAGGTGACCTCGGTTAATTGTGGTTTTTCTTTCAGGTGTGCTTGCAATGGAGGCGCTTCATCGGCAGGTGCTGCCCTTCCTCCTGAGGAGGATGAAGGAGGACGTCCTCCAGGACCTTCCTCCCAAAATCATTCAGGACTATTACTGCAACCTGAGTCCTCTCCAGGTACTTCCCCTTCTTCTCTGACCTCTTTGTTTTCATCAGCTCACTTCCTTTGAGCTTTGCAGGATGAAGTGGGACGTTTTGATGTTGCCAGTGAACAGAGTAGGTCATGGAAGAGAGCGAGGGGGCGTGGCCTAACCTTGAAGCCCTCAGCGTGTAGAGGATCTCATTCAGTGTTGTCTCGCTGCCTGAAGGTTCAGCTGTATGAAGACTTTGCCAAGTCTCGAGCCAAGGCGAGCGTGGACGACAGCATCTCTACGGCCTCGACAGAAGAGGACAAGCCGAAGCTGAAGGCCACGGGACACGTCTTCCAGGTACGAAGCTGTCGATGGTTAAACGTCCTCGTGTTTGTCTTTTATTTTCACCTCTGCTGAGTCTTTGTTTCTTCATGACTTCAGGCGCTGCAGTACCTGAGGAAGCTGTGTAACCACCCGAGCCTGGTCCTGACCCCGCAGCATCCGGAGTACAAACGTGTCACTGAGCAGCTGGCCAATCAGAACTCGAGCCTGCGGGACATTGTGCACGCGCCCAAACTGTCTGCTCTCAAACAGGTAATGTTGCGTCAGATCAGCTGCACGTTTGCTCTCCGCGGCGTCATACTCACGTGTCTCCTGCTCGCCAGCTGCTGTTGGACTGTGGTCTGGGTGCTGGTGCAGGATCGGAGGGCGGCACTGAGGCGGTGGTGGCCCAGCATCGTGTGCTCATCTTCTGTCAGCTGAAGAGTATGCTGGATATCGTGGAGCATGACCTGCTGAAGCCCAAACTGCCATCGGTCACCTACCTGAGGCTGGATGGCAGCGTGCAGGCCGGCCTGCGTCACTCCATCGTCTCCAGGTCGGCGCCTTCACCTTCCTCCTAAACGTTCTGCTCGGTGTGTATGATCACAGACGTATGATCCATCTGTCGTCTCCAGGTTTAACAACGACCCGTCCATCGACGTGCTGCTGCTGACCACGCACGTTGGCGGTCTGGGTCTGAACCTGACGGGTGCAGACACCGTGGTGTTTGT
>NC_136705.1:40000-191346 GCF_947650265.1 Symphodus melops | reverse complement strand
ATTCATCAGACAATGATCGATAGATCATTAGTCATAGATAGATGGAGGGCAGGGGAGAGAGTAAAGGACTGAAGAAAAACATCATGTTCACAAACCTATTAAGCCTTTAGTCTGGTTTGACCAACACATTTCAACATCTGTATATTTACTGCCGATTACCAAATGATGCAGTAATCAGTCACAGCTCTCAGTATAAGAGTGACATGAACATATGGCTCCTCTTACTCCTGCTTACTGTGAATTAATTATTATCATAAATCAACAATTATTATTAAACTGAATAATAAACCTATACCACTCTGATATCAGAAAAAAAATTACAATATCAAATTAATTAATGAAATAGCAATATTTTTATTTGTCTTTAATGAAGGTGTGAAATCTGAACATAAAGCTCTTTCACCCCGCCGATGTAACAAAGTAAATACACAGTAATCACAAACAACTGCTCTTTAAATTATAACAGAATTTATTGAACAAAGAAACATGAAGTTAATCAATGACACTAATAACTATTATAATCTCAATGATTGGTCTCTACAGGCTCGGGGATCAGGACACGGCGCCCTGCCAGCATTGGGAGAGAAAGAATAACGGGAGACGACAGGTTTTATACAAGCTAAACTTTACACCTGTGTGTTAGGTGTTACAGAGCATCATGGGAGAATCCCTGCAGTGCATGCTGGGAGTAAGAGTCTTTTGACCTGTTCCCAGTTAAATAACCAACAGTCATGGTTCTTCAAAGGGACTCAGGCCTGAATTTTGTTTGGCCTTCTGGCTGGCCCTAACACCCTGCTACATAAACGCTACTACTGTTAAAGGTCACATGACCTCCTCCTCCTCTTCAGGTGAAATCAGTGTCCTCGCTCCTCTTCATCATGTGTGTGAAGTGTGTTGTTGTAAATCCACTCTGATCCTGTATTTGATCATGTCTATAAACCCCTCTATATCAGCCCTGCTCAGAACAGGCTGTTTCTGTGTCTGTAGCTTTAAATATGTAAATGAGCTGTGTCTGACCACGCCCCCTCTCTGGAAGGGCTCGGGTGTACTCGCTGCTTTCTGGCTCCATGTCCTATTGTTTACGGTGAGAAGGCAGACTCAGAGGGCAGAACAAACACCTAGCTGTGGGAGTGTCACCCACCTGGGGGAGGGGCTACTGCCCTTTGTGATGTCATGAAGGGAACATCTCCAAACGGAGCAGACAGAAGACGGAGAGGATGGACTTTTCATCATTGGGGGGTTTGTAGACAGAGTCAGAGGAACAGAAGTGTTTGCATGATACCTTTAATGTCAGATATAAGCAAAGAGCCACGGGCAGACACACGGACGTTTAAAATATAGTTAGATAGATAGATAGATAGATAGATAGATAGATAGATAGATAGATAGATAGATAGATAGATAGATAGATAGATAGATAGATAGATAGATAGATAGATAGATAGATAGATAGATAGATAGATAGATAGATAGATAGATAGATAGATAGATAGATAGATAGATAGATAGATAGATAGATAGATAGATAGATAGATAGATAGATACTTTATTGATCCCGAGGGAAATTCAAGTTAAGAGTAAATAAACAGATGTTTTGAATGTTAAATAATCTGTCATGAGGAAACGTTTTCTGATGTTGAGTCTTAGTTTTGACCTTTATTGTGGAAGCAGACAGTCAGAAATCACTCTCCAAACTGTCGTCGTACTTCTTCGGCCTCACTCAGCATGGGCTGACTTCCAGACATTATAATGACCTTATAATCCTTGTGAATCCAGCCTGTCATCAGTGGATGCATGTGAGGTCTGTCATCTCCAGCTGCTTCCTGGACGGTTCAAATGACAAAGGAAGTCTAGCAGTGGATATCCATCCACTCCACTAGAACGACTGCTTATAGTTGACTTATTTTAACTCCTTTATGTAAGGTTCACTCAGGGTTAGTGTGCAGTTAGTCACTTACTGGTTTGTCTTTGATGGTGGGACTGGACACACACAGGTAGAGCTTTCCGTCCTCCTCGATGCAGGCGTCGATCAAGGCCTGAACAGAAGTCTCTTCCTGGAACAGCAGGAAGGCGTAGCCTGGAACACAGAGAAGACACTCTTTAAGAAAACCTTCATCTGTGGGATTCAAACGACAGCTGTTCAAGTCAAAGCTCTTCACTGTTTTCTCTGGAATTATTCAGACGACTTTGGATGACCTTGTGGCCTGTTCTCCTGTCCTCATTGGACTTCTCTGAATAAGACCGAGCACCCCGCTCGCTGAGCTACTTCAGATTAAATGGCAAAGCAAAGTGCTGCACTCGGAAAGAGAGCATGCAAAATTGATCAGCCCAACACACTGCAGCTCCTCCCGAGGAATCTGTTCAGGTAGAGACGGCTTGTTGATGAAAGAATTCAGACAGTTACTCAGAACCATTGAATTATTTATCTCAGACAGCAAAGACCTTATGCAAGGTCGACGCTATTAAGAGTCAGGGCAACAGAAGGGCAAATTAGGAGGCTGCAGCCAGCAGACCATGAAAGGACCAAGAGCACCAAGCCACAACGAAAAACCCTGAAATAATCAATAATCAAAGACAGGAAGCTGCAGATGTTTCTGAGCTATCAATCATTTCTATATTCCTGACTCTCTATGAGCAGAAGACCAGCAACACCTGTAGACACACACACACACACACACACACACACACACACACACACACACACACACACACACAGACACACACACACACACACACACACCGACGTGCTCATGCAGACAAATGCTGGCGTGTAAAAAAGGAGGAATGTCCAACTGTCATGTTTCCTTTGAACATTCCTGAGCTGCTACAGAGGAGCTGAGGACGAATAAAGCTTGACTCAGCAGTATGTTGTGTTATGTGGGTCTGAGCCAGTGTGTGTCAAGGCAGGGCGGGGCCAGGTGGGCGGGGCCAGGTAGGCGGGGCCAGGCGGGCGGGTGGGGAGGAATGAGGGAGGAGGACGTGAGCGTGTGCTGAAGAAAGAAAAGGTAGAGAGCAGGGAAGTGTGTGTCCTGACACTACTGCTGCAATGTGTGTGTGTGTGTGTGTGTGTGTGTGTGTGTGTGTGTAGGTGTGTGTGTGTGTGTGTGTGTAGGTGTCTGTGTGCATGTGTGTGTGTGTGTCTGTGTGTCTGTGTGTGTACGTGTGTGTGTGTGTGTGTGTACGTGTGTGTGTGTGTGTGTAGGTGTGTGTGTGTGTGTGTGTGTGTGTGTGTGTAGGTGTGTGTGTGTGTGTGTGTGTAGGTGTGTGTGTGCATGTGTGTGTGTGCGTGTGTGTCTGTGTGTCTGTGTGTGTACGTGTGTGTGTGTAGGTGTGTGTGTGTAGGTGTGTGTGTGTGTGTAGGTGTGTGTAGGTGTTTGTGCGTGTGTGTGTAGGTGTGTGTGTGTGTGTAGGTGTGTGTGTGTGTGTAGGTGTTTGTGCGTGTGTGTGTGTGTAGGTGTCATAACGATGTCATACAGGACAGAGACAACATAACGATGTCATACAGGACAGAGACAACATAATGATGTCATACAGGACAGAGACAACATAATGATGTCATACAGGACAGAGACAACATAATGATGTCATACAGGACAGAGACAACATAATGATGTCATACAGGACAGAGACAACATAATGATGGACTGAGACAACATAATGATGTCATACAGGACAGAGACAACATAATGATGTCATACAGGACAGAGACAACATAATGATGTCATACAGGACAGAGACAACATAACGATGTCATACAGGACAGAGACAACATAATGATGTCATACAGGACAGAGACAACATAATGATGTCATACAGGACAGAGACAACATAATGATGTCATACAGGACAGAGACAACATAATGATGTCATACAGGACTGAGACAACATAATGATGTCATACAGGACAGAGACAACATAATGATGTCATACAGGACTGAGACAACATAATGATGTCATACAGGACAGAGACAACATAATGATGTTATACAGGACTGAGACAACATAACGATGTCATACAGGACTGAGACAACATAATGATGTTATACAGGACTGAGACAACATAATGATGTCATACAGGACAGAGACAACATAATGATGTCATACAGGACAGAGACAACATAACGATGTCATACAGGACTGAGACAACATAACGATGTAATTTGTGGCAGATAAATTTGGACATGAGATGTCTCTGCAGCGCTGGAGCACGCTGACTCTTACGTTACAAACTGCCCCATCTTGGTGTTTTCAGATACACAGTATAGAGAAGGGACAGTAAGCTCTCAAGAGATTCACTTTGACTGCATCTGAACACCAAGAGAATGTCCTTGCTAGCATGTTAGCGTGTGCATATAACATCTATACATGTCATCATCACATAAGTTATCTGTAGTGATGTGTCCGAGATACACACATCACTTCCCCTGACAAATAAGAAGAAATAAGGTCCTTAACCCACATCTGAACATACAGCTGAAGCCAGAACTGCTGATGGATGGATGGGTGGATGGATGGATGGATGGGTGGATGGATGGATAGATAGATAGATAGATAGATAGATAGATAGATAGATAGATAGATAGATAGATAGATAGATAGATAGATAGATAGATAGATAGATAGATAGATAGATAGATAGATAGATAGATAGATAGATAGATAGATAGATAGATAGATAGATAGATAGATAGATAGATAGATAGATAGATAGATAGATAGATAGATATCAGTATGTACAGCAGCCACAGAGGCTCCTCATAATGAACAGTTTAGGACAGGCTCGTAACCTCAGCAGGGATTCTATGTTTCATCATGTTTCTTCTAATAACAAGCTGGAATTAAACATTCAGAATGTAAAAAAGTCAAATGCAATCAGCTGCTTTCATTTCAGTTAATCTTTGTAACACGGAGCCAACCCTCTCCGGAGCTGCCTCGGCTTTAAGAGGACTTAATGCATCGTCATCTTCCTCCACGTGCCTCATCATCACCCGACTTAAGTCCCCCGTCTCTCTCTGTTCCGTCGTGTTACATAAATAGGGTTTGTCATTGGGTGAAATCATGTGATTAGAGGAAAAAACAACTGCAGTCTCGCACACAAAAAAACAGCCTGAAAAGGCAGAGTGAGCCAGCAGCTCGCACAGTCTGAGGCAGGGAACAACGTGTTCCAGGACCCAGGAACGAGAGGGAGGGGGAGACAGAGGGGGGAAATGTGAGAAAAGGTAGAGAGAGAGGAGGTAAAGAGTGCAACGACACACTGAAAGCTGCAGCTTTGATGAGCTCTGCTCAGTTTCTAAACTCAACAAGAATGCAGAAAGAGGAACAGTTGACCCACATGTAGCCTGGAGCGATGCCACTGACCTGGCTCTACCATGTGACCTTCACTACAGAAGTGGAAGTAGCCTCCTTGTTTTCAAAGGTAAGGAAATGTAGAAGTACCTTTCATGTGTATTGTTTCTAATGGCCACAAGGAGGCGACTCTGCTGGCTACAAATCAGACTGTATGAAATATAGACACAATGACATCACCCATTGTGCACTGAAGACACAAACGACGATGGTCATGATGCCTCCACCTAACTTTTCATAAGTGACAAAGAGGTGGAGCTGACAAACAGCGACAACACATGCACCTGCCAATAAGTTAAGCCACGCCCCCAAAATAATGAATAACACTTCATAAAATCAAAACACATGACTAATAAATAACTGTGCAACGTGAACCAACCAAGACATGAGATAGTGACACCAAAAGATTTTGTTGAACCAGGATGTAATATTATGAGTCTTAGTTTTTACAGACAGCCTCAAGTGGTCATTCGAGGAACTGCAGTCTTTGGCACTTTCACTTTCAACACTAAGATTTACTGTTTGTTGCAAAAAGAAGTTTCACTTCATGAATGCCTCCCCCCTGAACTGCTACCTTATCGTGGTGGGGGAGTTTGAGCACCCGAATGACCCTAGGAGCTATGTTGTCGGGGGCTTTGAGCCCCCAGCAGGGTCACCCAAGGCAAACAGGTCCTAGGTGACGGGTCAGACCAAAAGCAGTTCACAAAACCCCTATGACAGGAAGAAGATCAAGGACCATGACGTCGCCCGGCATGGCGGAGCTGGGGCCCCACCCTGGAGCCAGGCCTGGAGTTGGGGCCCGCAGGAGAGCGCCTGGTGGCCGGGCTTTTGCCCGTGGGGCCCGGCCGGGCTCAGCCCGAAAGGATGACGCGGGCCCGTCCTCCTGTGGACTCACCACCCGCAGAGGAAGCCGTAGGGGTCCGGTGCAATGTGGATCGGGCGGCAGTCGACGGCGGGGGCCTCGGCGACCCGATCCCTGGACGCAGCTTCTGGCGTTTGGGACGTGGAACGTCACCTCACTGAGGGGGAAGGAGCCTGAGCTTGTGCAGGAGGTTGAGAGGTACCGGCTAGATATAGTCGGGCTCACCTCCACGCACTGCTTGGGCTCTGGAACCCAGCTCCTCAAGAGGGGCTGGACTCTCTACTCCTCTGGAGTTGCCCGCGGTGAGAAGCGGCGGGCTGGTGTGGGCTTGCTCATAGCCCCACAGCTCAGCCGCCAGGTGTTGGAGTTCACCCCGGTGAACGAGAGGGTCGTGTCCCTGCGCCTTCGGGTAGGGGACAGGTCTCTCACTGTCGTCTCGGCCTACGGCCGGAACAGCAGTGTGGAGTACCCGGCCTTCTTGGAGTCCCTGGGAGGGGTGCTGGACAGTGCTCTGACTGGGGACTCCATTGTTCTACTGGACTTCAATGCTCACGTGGGCAACGACAGTGAGATCTGGAGGGGGGTGATTGGGATGAACGGCCTCCCTGATCTGAACCAGAGTGGTGTTCTGTTATTGGACTTCTGTGCTAGTCACGGTTTGTCCATAACGAACACCATGTTCGAGCACAGGGATGTCCATAAGTGCACGTGGCACCAGGACTCCCTAGGCCGGAGGTCGATGATAGACTTTGTGGTCGTGTCATCTGACCTCCGGCCGTGTGTCTCGGACACTCGGGTGAAGAGAGGGGCTGAGCTGTCAACTGATCACCACCTGGTGGTGAGTTGGATGCGCTGGCAGGGGAGGAAGCCGGTCAGACTTGGCAGGCCCAAACGTGTAGTGAGGGTCTGCTGGGAATGTCTGGCTGAACCCTCTGTTAGTGAGGTCTTCAACTCCCACCTCCGGACGAGCTTTACACAGATCCCGGGGGAGGCTGGGGACATTGAGTCCGAGTGGACCGTGTTCTCCACCTCCATTGTCAAAGCAGCTGCTCTGAGCTGTGGTCGCAGGGTCTCTGGTGCCTGTCGTGGCTTCAATCCCCGAACCCGGTGGTGGACACCGGAAGTAAGGGAGGCCGTCAAGCTGAAGAAGGAGTCCTATCGGGTGTTGCTAGCGCATAGGATTCCTGAGGCAGCTGACGGGTACCGGCAGGCCGGGCGTGCTGCAGCCCGGGCGGTCGTGGAGGCAAAAACTCGGGCCTGGGAGGGGTTCGGGGAGGCCATGGAGGAGGACTTTCGGTCGGCCTCGAGGAAATTCTGGCAAACCGTCCGTCGCCTCAGGAGGGGGAAGCAGTGCTTCACCAACACTGTTTACAGTGAAGCTGGGGAGCTGCTGACCTCAACTGGGGATGTAGTCGGACGGTGGAAGGAATACTTCGAGGATCTCCTCAATCCCACCGTCACGTCTTCCACTGAGGAAGCAGAGGCCGAGTCCTCAGAGGTGGACTCGTCCATCACCCAAGCCGAAGTCACCGAGGTAGTTGGCAAGCTCCTTGGTGGCAAGGCTCCAGGGGTGGATGAGATTCGCCCTGAGTATCTTAAGTCTCTGGATGTGCAGGGGCTGTCATGGTTGACAAGTCTCTGTAACATCGCGTGGAGGTCGAGGACAGGATCTCTGGACTGGCAGACCGGGGTGGTGGTCCCTCTTTTCAAGAAGGGGGACCGGAGGGTGTGTTCCAACTACCGGGGAATCACACTCCTCAGCCTCCCTGGGAAAGTCTATTCCAGGGTTCTGGAGAGGAGGATCCGGCTGTTTGTCGAACCTCGGATTCAAGAGGAACAATGCGGTTTTCGTCCTGGCCATGGAACACTGGACCAGCTCTACACTCTCCAGTGGGTGCTCGAGGGTTCATGGGAGTTTGCCCAACCAGTCCACATGTGCTTTGTGGATCTGGAGAAGGCATTCGACCGTGTCCCTCGCGGCACCCTGTGGGGGGTGCTCCGGGAGTATGTGGTTCGGGGCCCTTTGCTAAGGGCGGTCCGGTCCTTGTACAACCGGAGCAGGAGTATGGTTCACATTGCCGGCAGTAAGTCGGACCTGTTCCCGGTGCACGTTGGCCTCCGGCAGGGCTGCTCTTTGTCACCGGTTCTGTTCATTATTTTTATGGACAGAATTTCTAGGCGCAGCCAGGGGCCGGAGGGGGTCCGGTTCAGGGACCACAGGATCTCGTCTCTGCTTTTTGCAGATGATGTGGTCTTGTTGGCTCCATCGAACCCGGACCTTCAGGGGCACTGGGGCGGTTCGCTACCGAGTGTGAGGCGGCTGGGATGAGGATCAGCATCTCTAAATCTGAGGCTATGGTTCTCGACTGGAAAATGGTGGTTTGCCCTCTCTGGGTCGGTGGGGAGTCCTTGCCCCAGGTGGAGGAGTTTAAGTATCTCGGGGTCTTGTTCACGAGTGGGGGGAAGATGGAGCGTGAGATCGACAGACGGATCGGTACGGCGTCTGCAGTCATGCGGTCGCTGTATCGGTCCGTCGTGGTGAAGAAGGAGCTAAGCCGAAAGGCGAAGCTCTCGATTTACCGGTCGATCTTCGTTCCTACCCTCACCTATGGTCATGAGCTTTGGGTCATGACCGAAAGAACGAGATCTCGGATACAAGCGGCTGAAATGGGCTTCCTCCGTAGGGTGGCTGGGCGCACCCTTAGAGATAGGGGGAGGAGCTCGGTCACCAGGGAGGAGCTCGGAGTAGAGCCGTTACTCCTTCACATCGAGAGGAGTTAGCTGAGGTGGTTCGGGCATCTGGTCCGGATGCCCCCTGGACGCCTCCCTAGGGAGGTGTTCCGGGCATGTCCCTCCGGGAGGAGGCCTCGGGGTAGACCCAGGACACGCTGGAGAGACTATGTCTCTCGGCTGGCTTGGGAACGCCTTGGGGTCCCACCGGAAGAGCTGGAGGAGGTGTCTGGGGTGAGGGAAGTCTGGGTGTCTCTGCTTAGACTGCTGCCCTGCGACCCGGCCCGGATAAGCAGCAGAAAATGGATGGATGGATGGATGGACTTCATGAATGCCATCTTTCCACCCCTCTGTTGTCTCCAGCTCTGCTCAGGTGAAGCTTCAGGACACATTGCGGTGCGTCTGGCCTCCGAGGTCAAAGCCCAGGGCAGACCTTTGAAGCGAACGCTTTTGAGCTGGTGAATGCGCTGTCACGCCTCTCAGTTATGGAAATGGGTGTTTATAGAGGATCTTTGATTTACGAGTGAGCTCTTTGTTTTAAAAGATTCACGGGTCAAAGTGCAATAATAGTCGTTCACTAACCTTAGTATTCACAAGTGTTCTTTTGGAGGCGTGAGGTTCATTTGTAGCTTTTGGTCCTGTTAAGTGAGGAGTATTATTTATAGCATAATAAGTAAAGGGTTAATGTCCGTGGGAGGATGGATCGTCTGATGCAGCCTGGTTCATTCTCCCATATTCACCTTAAAGGGTTAACGACATCTGCAGTTTGTTACACAGAGGATTTGTCTGCGTCTCCGTTGCTATGGTAACTCATCTTAGATACCAACTGCAGCGCCTTCATTTGGACCAGAGAGCAGACGGCTAGAAACCCGTGTCCTGATTTAACACACTAAAACACGTAACCTGTTCACGTGTCACACGGGCTTTCTTCAGTTTAGTCAAACATAAACTTTGTCATTGTTAGAAGAAGAGAAGGAGAGGAAACAAGGGAAGAAGGAGAGGAAACAGGAGAAGAAGGAGAGGAAACAAGGGAAGAAGGAGAAGGAGAGGAAACAGGAGAAGAAGGAGAAGGAGAGGAAACAGGAGAAGAGGAAACAGGAGAAGAAGGAGAGGAAACAGGAGAAGAAGGAGAAGGAGAGGAAACAGGAGAAGAAGGAGAGGAAACAGGAGAAGAGGAAACAGGAGAAGAAGGAGAGGAAACAGGAGAAGAGGAAACAGGAGAAGAAGGAGAGGAAACAGGAGAAGAAGGAGAGGAAACAGGAGAAGAAGGAGAAGGAGAGGAAACAGGAGAAGAAGGAGAGGAAACAGGAGAAGAGGAAACAGGAGAAGAAGGAGAGGAAACAGGAGAAGAAGGAGAGGAAACAGGAGAAGAGGAAACAGGAGAAGAAGGAGAGGAAACAGGAGAAGAAGGAGAGGAAACAGGAGAAGAGGAAACAGGAGAAGAAGGAGAGGAAACAGGAGAAGAGGAAACAGGAGAAGAGGAAACAGGAGAAGAAGGAGAGGAAACAGGAGAAGAGGAAACAGGAGAAGAAGGAGAGGAAACAGGAGAAGAGGAAACAGGAGAAGAAGGAGAGGAAAAAGGTGGATAAATATAAAACTGAAGGAAAAGAGGAGACACCATAAATAATTTGAGCTGTAAACACATTAGAGCGGGAACAGTTAGGTAATCCCCGTTCCTTCTTCTTCCTCTCCAAGAACAAAATAAGTCCGGTCCCTCTGAGCCATAAAATGAGTCACTTTGAGAAAAGTACGGACAAACGTTCATGTGAAGCAGGACGGAAAGTGACGCCTAACTTCCATTCAGTCATGTTTGGAAGGACTTTAAACACGAGGAGAGGCCGATGACCTTCTGAGGCAAACAAGTTAAAATGGAGAGGGTGACACAACCAGGATATTGAGGCAGTTTCTCTCTGAGTTTCAGAGAGTGAGGAGAGGAGGCTTGAAATTAGAGTTAGGGATGAATTGTACACGTCTCTCCTCCCCCCTTACATGGCCGCCATAAGCTCATTCATTCCCCTAAAAGGATGCTGTATTTTTCTCCTCTGGATATTAGTAAAGCCGAGCCTGTTCAAAATAATTCGCCCCAAATAAAGAGAGTGAGGGAGAAACACAGGTTTTCACAGGTCCTCCAGACGCAGCGTATTACCATCTACCTGTGAATTGATTTTTCACAGCATCTTTAATATGACACACAGCAGCGCCCGGTTCAGAGGCAGCAACGGGGAGGCGCTCTGATCACCTGCCTGATGGGAGACCGTCATGCACACTCACAGAGGACTTCAGGGTCTCATATATCACACTGAAAACCAGAGGGGGCCGCTCGGATAAACACACAGCTCCATGCTTACCCGGCATGAGCTATGTATTCTGGGTAACCTGATTCTTCAGAAAACAGAGAAGCCCTTTGAGGTGATATTTATTGGTGCATTATGGGAAAGTACAGATGATGCTGTGAGAAAGTGTTGTTACCTTTCGGGGGGAAGTAGGACTTGCTCTCAGCTTTATGCGGCCAGTCGACAACAAGGTGTCCGTACCGACGGAAACTGTTGGTGATTTCATCTAAAAGCAGAAGAGAAGAAAGATTTCACCAACCAGATACCAATACTCAAAACAACAACTGATAACATGCATCTGTTTTCAGACTTCTGATGGATTTATATTCTTGCTAATTGTCCCTCCTCTCATGTCTCTGCGAGACATTTTTTCACGCTTGACCTTAAAAAACAAATCAGAGTTCGTCCTTCTGCCCAATGAAAAACCTCTTCTCTGAATTTCAAGCATTTCATTGATGTGACACAACAGATACACGTCCATACTGACATGCACATTCTTCACAGACGGGCCAGTGTTGGATCAGTCCCTGCAGACATTAGAGAGAAGACTTGATGAGCCGGGCTTTATGCAGAGTCACAGTTTCTATTTTCTGCTGCAGTTTGTAGACGCCGCATTAATCAGCTCAAGCTGTGGAAACTCAGGTCACCACGGCTGGTGTTATGCATCTGCTCATTATATGTGAAACATGAATTTATCTTTACAGTGAGCCTATGAACAGGCTGTTCACCTGATTGTATAAGATGGGGACGTCACCTGGTCATGATTAGTTCAGGAGAGACAATGAAACAAACAAACATCATCAGTCCTGCAGTCTTAACTAACCTGGACATGTTAACCATCATATCTGTCATCAGGGTTCAACCCAAACCTCATCTGTAATCAATACTATCTTATCACACCTAATGTAAGCCGATAAACATCGTTTTTCAATCAATACAAAATGAAGGACTGTTTTGCATGTATAAAGTAAAAATAGCTGTATGAACTCATCCATTCATACACATTCACACACTGATGGTAGAGGCTGCTGCAGAGTCCATCAGTATTAACTCATCCATTCATACACATTCACACACTGATGGTAGAGGCTGCTGCAGAGTAAAGAGTCCATCAGTATTAACTCATCCATTCATACACATTCACACACTGATGGTAGAGGCTGCTGCAGAGTAAAGAGTCCATCAGTATGAACTCATCCATTCATACACATTCACACACTGATGGTAGAGGCTGCTGCAGAGTAAAGAGTCCATCAGTATTAACTCATCCATTCACTCACATTCACACACTGATGGTAGAGGCTGCTGCAGAGTAAAGAGTCCATCAGTATGAACTCATCCATTCAGACACGTTCACACACTGATGGTAGAGGCTGCTGCAGAGTCCATCAGTATTAACTCATCCATTCATACACATTCACACACTGATGGTAGAGGCTGCTGCAGAGTAAAGAGTCCATCAGTATGAACTCATCCATTCATACACATTCACACACTGATGGTAGAGGCTGCTGCAGAGTCCATCAGTATGAACTCATCCATTCACACACATTCACACACTGATGGTAGAGGCTGCTGCAGAGTCCATCAGTATTAACTCATCCATTCATACACATTCACACACTGATGGTAGAGGCTGCTTCAGTATTAACTCATCCATTCATACACATTCACACACTGATGGTAGAGGCTGCTGCAGAGTCCATCAGTATGAACTCATCCATTCATACACATTCACACACTGATGGTAGAGGCTGCTGCAGAGTCCATCAGTATGAACTCATCCATTCATACACATTCACACACTGATGGTAGAGGCTGCTGCAGAGTCCATCAGTATGAACTCATCCATTCACACACATTCACACACTGATGGTAGAGGCTGCTGCAGAGTCCATCAGTATTAACTCATCCATTCATACACATTCACACACTGATGGTAGAGGCTGCTTCAGTATTAACTCATCCATTCAGACACATTCACACACTGATGGTAGAGGCTGCTGCAGAGTCCATCAGTATGAACTCATCCATTCATACACATTCACACACTGATGGTAGAGGCTGCTGCAGAGTAAAGAGTCCATCAGTATTAACTCATCCATTCACACACATTCACACACTGATGGTAGAGGCTGCTGCAGAGTAAAGAGTCCATCAGTATTAACTCATCCATTCACACACATTCACACACTGATGGTAGAGGCTGCTGCAGAGTAAAGAGTCCATCAGTATGAACTCATCCATTCACACACATTCACACACTGATGGTAGAGGCTGCTGCAGAGTCCATCAGTATTAACTCATCCATTCATACACATTCACACACTGATGGTAGAGGCTGCTTCAGTATTAACTCATCCATTCAGACACATTCACACACTGATGGTAGAGGCTGCTGCAGAGTCCATCAGTATGAACTCATCCATTCATACACATTCACACACTGATGGTAGAGGCTGCTGCAGAGTAAAGAGTCCATCAGTATTAACTCATCCATTCACACACATTCACACACTGATGGTAGAGGCTGCTGCAGAGTAAAGAGTCCATCAGTATTAACTCATCCATTCACACACATTCACACACTGATGGTAGAGGCTGCTGCAGAGTAAAGAGTCCATCAGTATTAACTCATCCATTCACACACATTCACACACTGATGGTAGAGGCTGCTGCAGAGTAAAGAGGCCATCAGTATTAACTCATCCATTCATACACATTCAAACACTGATGGTAGAGGCTGCTGCAGAGTCCATCAGTATGAACTCATCCATTCACACACATTCACACACTGATGGTAGAGGCTGCTGCAGAGTCCATCAGTATTAACTCATCCATTCATTCACATTCACACACTGATGGTAGAGGCTGCTGCAGAGTAAAGAGTCCATCAGTATTAACTCATCCATTCATACACATTCACACACTGATGGTAGAGGCTGCTGCAGAGTAAAGAGTCCATCAGTATTAACTCATCCATTCATACACATTCACACACTGATGGTAGAGGCTGCTGCAGAGTAAAGAGTCCATCAGTATGAACTCATCCATTCAGACACATTCACACACTGATGGTAGAGGCTGCTGCAGAGTAAAGAGTCCATCAGTATTAACTCATCCATTCAGACACATTCACACACTGATGGTAGAGGCTGCTGCAGAGTAAAGAGTCCATCAGTATTAACTCATCCATTCATACACATTCACACACTGATGGTAGAGGCTGCAGCAGAGTAAAGAGTATGTCATTATTAAGTTATCCATTCACTCACATTCACACACTGATGGTAGAGGCTGCTGCAGAGTAAAGAGTCTGTCATTATTAAGTTATCCCTTCATAATAGGCTGACAAAGCAGCAGGAGCAACTTGGGGTTAAGTGTCTTGCCCAAGGACACATGGGACATATGGCTGCAGGCGCTGGGGATCGAACCCCCAACCTTCCACAGACAACCGACTCTACAAACTGAGTCCGAGGCCCGACAGCCGTGAGAGTTATGTTCCAAACTTGACCCCAGTTTGGAGATGGCTTAAGAAAAGAGGCAGCAGTCCTCTGATGGAACTCTTTGGATAAAGTGTCATTAAACATAGAAACAGAGCACTGAAGGAGGAAGTGCAAACACTCCTTAACAACAGCACTTTGATTCAAGGTGCCTTTTTAAAATGCATCAGCATGTTAGACAAACAGTGCACTGAGAGAGTTCTTGTTGTTAATGACTCTCTTCCTGGTTTTACCTTCATCTATATCAGGGGGGAGACCGCCAACAAACACCTTCCTGGAGTAGCGCTCCATCCTCTCTCCATTCTGGCAACGGGTCGGCGAGTTCAATCCCGGTGTCAGGGAGGCGTCACCGTGGCCATCGTCGAGGAAACCGTCTTCAAAGGGAAACAGACAGGAACGACCTGCAAGGAGAGAAGGAGAAAAAAGGCAGAGGAGGAGAAAAAGAGGGGAGGACAGAGTGTGACGTAAACACAGAGGGAGGGTGTGAAAGTAAATCAAACACATCTGGAACTTCTTACTGGTTTCATCTGAAGGTCACAGTTCTGGCTGAAAGAAGATGAGATGTATGCGTCTTTTTTATCCTAAGAACATGTTAGGATGTATTTTAAAACGTCCTGACAGAGACATCTTTAACTGCTTTATAGACACACAAACATAACAGCATATAAGTATGTGGCGCAGCATGGACATTAAAAGATTCCCACGGCCCAAACTTTCAGTTTAATTCGGATCAGAGGGATCTGGATGTTGAAATTCTAATATTTTGTTTTCCAGGATTGGCTGATCCTTCTTACTTTTGTGTCGGTTTTTCTAAGAAACATTTGAATGGATAACACTGACAACATTTCAGTATATCTGCTGTGTAAAGATCAAACCAAGTCATCTGAAAAACAGACCCAGAACAAGTTTAACTTAAATATGATGCTTTTTTCTTCAATTTATGTTTTGTCCTCTGTAACACATATTATACTAATATCCAGCTACACACATGTTAGCAACAGCTGAGCATACACTGTCCGATTTCAGCCAGATTTGTGAATCAAAGGACACATTTTAAGACTGTTGTGCAGTGTGTACACGACGATGATCACCGCTCCTTTAGCTGCACAGACCAGACGGAGGATTTTCTGCCATGTTTGATATTTTGTACGTACAGCTGCACACAGAGAGAGAGAGCGGAGCCACGAGCTAATAATGTTAAATCCCTCATGCTTGTTTAATCTGCACTCCCCTCAGATCAGGAAAGAAACGTCGATGAGTGTCTACAGAGAGAGTGAGTGTTGGACGTTGTACTCGAGCCGTGCATATGACATACAGCGAGCTCTGACATTCCACCACTTCTCTACAATCGTGCAGCATAATCAGGCTGTACGGAAGTATTAGCAATGTAGTGCTGTCATATAGTCCCTGCAGCTTTAAACACTACTCAGTGATCGTATCGTTTGAAAGTTTATCAAGTGTGAAATATTTGTTCCACGCATGCAGAATTATATTTGTCTTTCTTTAAACTTTCCTTCAGTGTGACTTGAGATCACATTCACACAAAGTCAGAAGGAGCTCTACACTTGTCTCTTCATCGAGCAGTTTGATTGCTATGCTACAATCACAACATAGTAATGTTGCAGTGACCTTACAAACCCAGCAGCTTTCCTCCTCGCTGCAGAAAGAGAGAATTAGTCAACAAAGCACATCAAATCAGAGCTGAGCTGTTGTTGCCGTTCAGATGATGACTCACTTCTGAGTCAGCGTTCCCCCTTTTGAAACTCTGCAGATTCATTTTGACTCTAACCGAGGCGTCCTGTCAAAGCTGAACAGGAAAAGCTTCATTGGTATAACAAAATGATCATTTGATGTATTATTCCCATCCCCATCCTCAAACTGGTGTTTTTGGACTGATTACAATTTAACCAGCAGCTAATTTTGAGCTGGAATAAAAAGAGACATATTTGATATGGACTGCACAAAAGTTTGCTTAATATCTATTTATATATTACGTATAATGGAGCACAATCTGTAGGCAAAGTGCTGTTGTTAAAACTGCCACCATCAACCACTGATGCTGATAGCAGTCCTGCAGACTCCACCTATGTGCAGTCATCTGATGACGATTAAACACTGATGAGACTTCTACACCAAGCGCCGACCGCCCATGTTGGGAAATAAAGCCAAAGCTGCAGTTCTCCGAGGGTCCACATGAGTCCGACTCCAATATAACCGAGATATGGCCAGTACAGATTCCAGAAGAAATAAACCTGTTAACAGTTAAACAGGTTTCAGTATCAATAGATCTTTTTTTCCAATATGAAAGAGTTATTCATTCATTTGTATAAATAGGGGTAGATTGATTTAAAGTCAGATTAAAAAAACATGTCCAACATGGCGAGCGCAAACGTAAATTAACTAAGTTATTAACTAACTCTGGTAGTACACTGTCGGCCATTATTGTTCAAAACTCACAGCCAATTAAAACATTAGTCTGGCTCTTTTAGCTCTTTAAATATGGCGTCATTTAATTTTGCAATCCGAGGTAAACACTGACTCAGAATAAAGAGAAGGCGTTCTTTCCTCTCACCATCATGAAGCATAAAATAAGATTCACAGAGACACACTGTTTAGACCTTTTGCCTACACTACATGGAAAACAGAGAGTCAACATTAATATGATTCAATCACAGCACAGATGAAGAGCAGAGAGTGACACCACAACTGAGCCCCCAGCCTCTGAAAGAGACATGTCCGACATGGCAAACAGACCCCCAGTTGGAGAAATTACCTCTTCTGCGGCCATAGCTCCGGGCTGCTTGTGAGCACGGGGGGAGGAGACACAAGGAGAGACAGAAGGGTCGGGGCAGGAGCAGAAGGAGGAAAGAGACACAGAGACATGGGTTGTGGAAATTAACCAAAAGCAGGAAAATCTGTAAGGCAACAGTGGAACCAGAGATGGCCACACCTCAGGCTCAGAAACCGGAGGAGGTGATTACAGCCTGGCAGTAGCCCACATGCAGCACCTGCCCTGGAAACAGATGCATGCAGAGGCTGGCAGGTGGAAGAATGATGAGGGTTATATACGGAAATGTGCCCAGATTAGGCTGCATAATGTGATGCCCTATAGCTCTACTGCTGTAGATCTCAGCTTAATGAACCCGCTCTGCCTCCGTGCTAATCTGCAGTGAATATTCACTAACGAGGCCATAAAATCAGAGTGCATGCAGGACGGACGGGAGAGCAGGTTAGTCATTATTGTGGCATTGGTGAAAAATTAAAAGTTGGTCACGTATAGCAGACAAGATGTGAGTGGAAACTTCCCACAGGATAAGCAGAGTGTTTGAAGGTGTTTGGCAGGGATGGGAGGAGGCGGGGCAAAGGTGAGCAGTATGACTCTTCTAATCAGCTGGTCACAGGTGGCAGTTTAAAGAAACATCTCTGTCTTATCTTTGTGACATGTTTATGCTCCTTTCACTCTTGTTTATGTGAATAGTGTTTCAAATGTAGCTCATGACAAGAGTAAAGTTGGATTTGAAGCTTCAAACCACATTTCACTGACCCCTCTCCATACTCGACTGACTGAAGTGTCAGTCTGAAGACTGAAGAGTGAGCAGGGCAGACATTTTAAAATATGTGACAGAGATTAGAGATTAGAGGAAATTCATGCTGGGGTCGTGTGTGGCTAGCTGAGGAACGGTCACCGTCACCTCCAATTTAACATTGCACCGCCCCACACTGTACCGCCCCACACTGTACCGCCCCACACTGTACCGCCCCACACTGCACCGCCCCACACTGCACCGCCCCACACTGTACCGCCCCACACTGTACCGCCCCACACTGTACCGCCCCACACTGCACCGCCCCACACTGTACCGCCCCACACTGTACCGGCCCACACTGCACCGCCCTGCGTCCGCCCCACACTGCACCGCCCCACACTGCACCGCCCTGCGTCCGCCCCACACTGTACCGCCCCACACTGTACCGCCCCACACTGCACCGCCCCACACTGCACCGCCCTGCGTCCGCCCCACACTGCACCGCCCTGCGTCCGCCCCACACTGCACCGCCCCACACTGCACTGCCCCACACTGTACCGCCCCACACTGCACCGCACTGCCCCACACTGCACCGCCCCACACTGCACCGCCCCACACTGCACTGCCCCACACTGTACCGCCCCACACCGCACCGCCCTGCACTGTACCGCCCCACACTGCACAGCACTGCCCCACACTGCACCACACTGCCCCACACTGCACTGCCCCACACTGCACCGCCCTGCACTGTACCGCCCCACACTGCACAGCACTGCCCCACACTGTACCGCCCCACACTGCCCCACACTGCACCACACTGCCCCACACTGCACTGCCCCACACTGCCCCACACTGCCCCACACTGCACTGCCCCACACTGCCCCACACTGCACCGCCCCACACTGCCCCACACTGTACCGCCCCACACTGCCCCACACTGTACCGCCCCACACTGCCCCACACTGTACCGCCCCACACTGCACCACACTGCCCCACACTGCACTGCCCCACACTGCCCCACACTGCACCGCCCCACACTGCACCACACTGCCCCACACTGGACTGCCCCACACTGCCCCACACTGCACTGCCCCACACTGTACCGCCCCACACTGCACCGCCCTGCACCGCCCCGCACCGCCCCACACTGTACTGCCCCACACTGTACCGTCCCACACTGCACCGCCCCACACTGTACCGCCCCACACTGCACCGCCCCACACTGTACCGTCCCACACTGCCCCACACTGTACCGTCCCACACTGCACCGCCCCACACTGTACCGCCCCACACTGCACCGCCCCACACTGTACCGTCCCACACTGCCCCACACTGTACCACCCCACACTGCACCGCCCCGCACTGCACCGCCCCGCACTGCACCGCCCCGCACTGTACCGCCCCACACTGCACTGCACCGCCCTGCCCTTAACTGCCCCACACTGCACCGCCCCGCACTGCCCCACACTGCACCGCCCCACACTGTACCGCCCCACACTGCACTGCACCGCCCTGCCCTTAACTGCCCCACACTGTACTGCCCCACACTGCACCGAGTGCGGGGCGGTGAGTTCACTTTTATATATGGAGCTCAAGCCTTACCGGCTGAGCTAAACCAGACTGCAACCATCCAGATTCTAAATCCTAAAAACCAAAACCTGTCTGCAGGACCAAATCTGTTAACTGTTTGGGCCTGATACCGGTTCTACATGAGACCAAGACAGATTTCTCTTCTAATTGTTAGGGGGGGGGGGGGGTTAAACAAATCCTCCTGCTCCTGTGACAGCACCAGTCACTAAGCACTTGAAAAACCAATATGGGACTTTGCATTGTGAGAGCCTCTTTGTGTGTCTCGCCCTTCTGGCTTCTCTTGGGGAATATATTGTGTCTGAGCCTCTTCTCTCTTCTCCCTTTGCTATCTTTTCATTAAAAAGATCTGGCTCCACAATACCCCCACAAAAACATGGACAGCCTCTCTGCAGCTTTGCCTTCTCACTGTCTGGCCTTGGTGAGACACAAAGGCACCTAGCAACCAAAACGAAATGCAGAAACGTAGAGCTGGGAATGCAACTGAGGCAGAGGAGAAAAGGGAAAGGTTAGGGTTAAGAATAAGGACCAACTTTAAATTATGTGGTGTATAGGAGAGAGTAGAAATGTCTGAAATGAAACTTGTGGTTCCTCTGGGCATGATGAGTTTGATGTCTCTCACTTTGCTTCAGACTGTTCTACTAAGCTATCAAATGAACAACAGCAGTAAATGTGGATAGAAGACCTTCTCTCACTACTCTGCCTTCTTTCTTCTTCACTTCAAGTGCTAACGCCATCCGGAGAAAGTGTCTCCCTCTCATCATGAAGCCTCAAAGCTAATGGGACGAAATGAAGTCAAAACACTGAGTGAAACACTTTAAAGTTGAAACCAAAGCTTCCCCTGTCTGCACACATCACAGACTGCAGCAGAGACAGAGAGCCGGTTCTGACAGACTCTGAAGATCTGGGCAGATCTGTGCTTGCCTGAGCGTAATCCCATGACACAACAGTTTAACATCCTTCTCTGAGGAAACGACTGATGAAAGGAACAAAATGTGAGAGGAGCTCCGGTGTTGTCAACATTTGATGGGGGAAAGTGCTATGCTGAGAAAGTCTTTCTGCCTTTACCGGTTTCTAAACCCTGCAGGCCAACTGAACACGTCCAGAGAGAGAAAAAAACAGGGCGCCTCTGAATTGTCTTTGATCGTATGTCAGAAAATACATTATTTTTTGCTGAGGTTTGTACAAAACGATATGAAACAATATTACTCCTTAAAGCACTATAAAGCACGGCCAAAGGCGGATATGCAACGTTCTATTTGAGTACCACTTGTAATCTTCAAACGATGCAATTGTTCAATTTAAAAAGCACTTGCTTTGAAAACTCTGGGCCGGATTCACTAAGAATGTCGTCATTGATTTTAAGGCACAGAAGCCAGAATTGGTCCTGAGCATGACAGTGCAGCTCTGACGGAGCACAGGTTTGTCTTAATAAAGATGATGAGTGAGGACACAAGGGAAACTTTCTGAACTGAGAGGCCAGATAATGTGAAATGAGTTTCACTGATTAAAACAAAGCTTCCTCTCTTGGGGCAAGCAAGGACAAATATAAGACAACAACACACGGATTCTCACCAAACGTAACGGCTGCAGACCGGCTTCACACATGGGGATAAAGTGTGGAGCACCTGACCGCTCTGGATTCATTTAAGCATTGATTATATTCAATCAGTCTCTTGAGGTCTAAATAAATCATCTGTGTTTCTGTGCTTTGGTCCAAATGCAACATGAATCAAGCAGCAGAACGCTCTGTTTTGGTGTGTGTGTCTCTTTAAATGCAATGACCCCGCCCCCTGATTTTTCCCCGTAGACATCACTCCTTCATTAGAGAGAATAAAAATGGCAGACATGCTCCAAAGTTTATCTCTAGGCTGGGGGTGGAGCCTATGTGTGGAGACACCAGGGTAGGGGAGGGGCTTATTTTACCAGAATCCCACTGTGACATCACAAGGAGAGCAGTCTTGTTGTTCACTACACCTGCTTTAGGACTACGGATGAAAATTAGCTATTGTGCTCACTCCGGCATCTTTATATTGCTGCTTTATGCTGACATGTTGATGAATATGTTGTTCTAATTCAAATAAAAAATTAATGAAATGAAATGTTAAAAAATACAGAAGTCTGTCAGAGGAAGATTTCCTGCTCACTTATCTTATAAATACTGTGGGACAGTTACCAGTCATTGTTTACTCTAAACACTCATGGCCATTAGCCCTGATGTTTGTGATATACATTAAGTAAATGTCCACTAATAATGATTTTATCATTAAATACACACAAACAGCACCAGCACAAAGAGACACTGCTTGGGGTCATTTAACCTTTGGATTCATTTCAGGCAGTGGTGTGTTCTTCCTTTGTTCAAGCCATGCGTGTTTCTCTTTAAAGTATTATTGTTATTGTTATTATCTACTGCTTTGTGTGATTGTGTGTTATACAAATGTGTATCCGGACTTTCTTTAAAACAAAAATACAAACAATAACCCGACAGGCCAAGCAGGCTAACTTAGGGACACTTTATGTCTTATGATGCATTGCTCCTCAAAGTCCTTCAGAACAACAGGTCCTGCTTTAATCGATCATCTATTCCCCTTTTTGTCACTAAAACAAACTAAAGAAGCGGGAAACAGGGACTTACTGGTTATTGGCATTATGTGGTCTGCCCCAGGATGGTGGAAGTTCAGGCCCATTCGTCCTGTTGAAGAAGAAACAGAAGAGTTAAAAGAAAACATCGAAAATCAGCCATTAAAGAGACCTCACCGTTTTTTATTATTAAACATCTTTTCTAATAAAGATGAATAAAAAATCAGAGTACAGAGAATAAGAAGAAGAAGAAAAGGGGGCCGTCCTCCCCATATCTCATATTAACACACACACACCCATGTGCACAGGGCACAGGCTGGTTGTGTTTTCATGAACACAGAGACATGTGAATCAATCAATCAATCAATCAATCTTTATTTATATAGCGTCAATTCATAACAGGCGTTATCTCAAGACACTTTACAAACGCAGGTAAAGGACCTTACTGTTTGTCTGAATCATCTCAATGAAAGCATTTCTGATTTTCTGTCGATGTCATCCTACTCTGAAACTCACCTTCATCCTCTAAACTCATCTTCATCCTCTAAACTCATCTTCATCCTCTAAACTCATCTTCATCCTCTAAACTCACCTTCATCCTCTAAACTCATCTTCATCCTCTAAACTCACCTTCATCCTCTAAACTCATCTTCATCCTCTAAACTCATCTTCATCCTCTAAACTCATCTTCATCCTCTAAACTCATCTTCATCCTCTAAACTCATCTTCATCCTCTAAACTCATCTTCATCCTCTAAACTCACCTTCATCCTATAAACTCATCTTCATCCTCTAAACTCATCTTCATCCTCTAAACTCATCTTCATCCTCTAAACTCACCTTCATCCTCTAAACTCATCTTCATCCTCTAAACTCATCTTCATCCTATAAACTCACCTTCATCCTCGAAACTCATCTTCATCCTCTAAACTCATCTTCATCCTCTAAACTCATCTTCATCCTATAAACTCATCTTCATCCTATAAACTCATCTTCATCCTCTAAACTCATCTTCATCCTCTAAACTCATCTTCATCCTAAATATCTCAACATAGAGCCCCCCCGACCACACACACACACACACACACACACACACACACACACACACACACACACACACACACACACAGTGTTCAGACTCATAACAGTAAACGGGGGGGGGGGAGGGGACCCAACAGCCCGGTGTTAGAGCTGGTACATAAACAGAGATATGGGGGTGGGGGGGGGGGGTGGGGGGGGGGGGGGGGGGGGAGGAGCTTCACAGATGTAGATTTTCACACATTTTCCCATCCAGTCAGAACCCTCCAGGGGCAAATATATGTGAGAAGCTGATACTTTCTCACACGCTTGTTTGAACACGTTGGTATAGCGCTCGCTCAAACTTCTGAACCTGACGAGGAGGAACATCTGATCACATTCAGGGTCATCTGTCTTCCCCGCCATCTTTAGGCCAGTTAACCCTGACCCCATCAGGTGTGTATCTACTGGTAAATGTGTGGGTGGTCTATTTGTATTCATCCATACAAAATAACCCACGATGAAGCCAAATGTTTGACGAGTTCTGACGCAGTATTTAAGCCCGTTTGTCTCAGAAGCTGGACAGATCATTCAGGTTTATTTGAACTGTTGAAATCAGATCCTTCTATGTTCTTGTAAATGAACCCAACTCGACCTGTTTTCACACATGCACTCCTAAAAAACAGTCTCAGCAGGAAGGCGAAGGGGGGCGGGGACAAGACATGAAGACCAGCAACTGAGTCCGTCACTGCGGACAGTTTTTGTCCTGATATGCTTTATGAACAAAAGCGTGGAGAAGAACATGAACGACAGCGCAGCGTGGCTGCAGCATATCAACATCATAGCCTGTGAATATCCTCCCCCCCCGGGGTTTGTGAACCCACACGGTCCATGTGAACATACTGTTGGGTTCATACAGGATTTCACTGATTTCTGTCTGTTCCTGTCTTTTCATTGACTTTACATGTTCTCAAGCTTTAGTCTGAACACAGCTCCATATCAAACACTCTTTGAGCTGGCACAGCAGTGACATGTTCATACCTTAGTCCAGTCCTTTTGGGTGAACGCGGGGACAGTTGCCTTCCCAAAGACTTAAATAGATCTGAACCTGTGGCATCTGCTTCCCCCGGGAGTCGAGTGGCAGGGGCCTGAGGGGGCCTGAGGGGGCCTGAGGGGGCCTGAGGGGGCCTGGCTTCCTGTCACTGCTCTTCTGGTGACATTTCCTCACTGCACGCTTGAGCTATTCTCAACATCCCCGTGACGCCGATGCTCAGGAGGCTGCTACCTTTAGACACTGATCCAATCATAGCTCATGACAATCATCGGACTGACCAGCAGCCTTCATGAGGTTAAAGGCCCACATCGATTATATGTGTCCTGGACAACCCAACCCCTACCCGAGCGTTTAAACTTACTTCTATACTGCAGCAATAATGGAAGTGTGAGGCAGCCGATAAACTGTCTAAATTATAAAAAACTTTTTTTACAAAATGTTGCTAATATTTCATCTATTATCAGCCCTGCTTTTCACGTTCACTGGGGCTGGATTGATCCCAAGGGGAGAGGCGGGGTTAAACCCTGGACTGTTCAACAGCCAATCACAGGGCTGACATGAGACACTCACATTCACACCTACACACAGAGTCAGCAGGTAACCAGCGTGTGATTGGACTGTGGGAGGAAGAACCCACGCCATGCAGGACATGCAGACTGCACACACAGAGGCTCCTGACAGACGGGGATTCAAACCAGCAACCTCTTCACAGAGAGGCTCCTGACAGACAGGGATTCAAACCAGCAACCTCTTCACAGAGAGGCTCCTGACAGACAGGGATTCAAACCAGCAACCTCTTCACAGAGAGGCTCCTGACAGACAGGGATTCAAACCAGCAACCTCTTCACAGAGAGGCTCCTGACAGACAGGGATTCAAACCAGCAACCTCTTCACAGAGAGGCTCCTGACAGACAGGGATTCAAACCAGCAACCTCCTCACTGAGAGGCTCCTGACAGACAGGGATTCAAACCAGCAACCTCCTCACTGAGAGGCTCCTGACAGACAGGGATTCAAACCAGCAACCTCCTCACTGAGAGGGTACATGCTTGTGTAATTTAGTCTGACTGGAGTCCTTTTTAAAAACGCTTCAGTACTTTTGGATACTATCATTAAAATAACAGCCGTGAGAAGGTTTTAAATGTTTACACAATACTAGAAGAAGAAACATGATTTCTGGGGCACTGGTGGTCTAGACTAGAGGTTAGGTCCCGCCCATGGATCGTGGCTGAGGGCGGCCCAGGTTCAAATCAGACCTTTCCCTCATATTATTCCCCTCTCTCTCTCTCTGTCTTGACTTTTTACTCGATCCACCATCCTGTCGAAAGATAAAGGACAGACATG
The DNA here is from genome assembly GCF_947650265.1 of Symphodus melops. NCBI lineage: Eukaryota > Metazoa > Chordata > Actinopteri > Labriformes > Labridae > Symphodus > Symphodus melops. The sequence goes on along the minus strand of NC_136705.1, from coordinate 165,463 downwards.
GATCTTATAAAACCCATTGATCACTGTGGTGGAAGAATATTTACTTTATTGATCCCTGAAGGGAAATCAGGTGTTCATACTTCGGCCCCGTTTCCACGGAGACGCTGTCACAGAAATGCATCGAAACGACCCCGCTCCGGATTCAAACTACAGACCGTCTACACGGCAGGTCTCTGAGTAAAAACCATGTTGTTCTCCCGCCCGGCCAGTAGTGGGCAGTGGAACTTTACAGCGCGACACTCACCAGTACAACCACTTCCTCCACAACATCCTGTTTAGCGGCGAGTTGTCCCAGGTCTTAGCTAAACGCTGCGTATGGTCGCCCTGTGCGGCGAGTTCTCCCAGGTCTTAGCTAAACGCTGCGTATGGTCGCCCTGTGCGGCGAGTTCTCCCAGGTCTTAGCTAAACGCTGCGTATGGTCGCCCTGTGCGGCGAGTTCTCCCAGGTCTTAGCTAAATGCTGCGTATGGTCGCCCTGTGCGGCGAGTTCTCCCAGGTCTTAGCTAAACGCTGCGTATGGTCGCCCTGTGCGGCGAGTTGTCCCAGGTCTTAGCTAAACGCTGCGTATGGTCGCCCTGTGCGGCGAGTTCTCCCAGGTCTTAGCTAAACGCTGCGTATGGTCGCCCTGTGCGGCGAGTTCTCCCAGGTCTTAGCTAAACGCTGCGTATGGTCGCCCTGTGCGGCGAGTTCTCCCAGGTCTTATCTAAACGCTGCGTATGGTCGCCCTGTGCGGCGAGTTCAAGGTTCAAGGTTCAAGGTTCAAGGTTCTTTATTTGTCAAATATGCCACATGTTAAACATACAGCACAGATGAAATTGCATTCCCCCCCCCCCAGTGCAAACCTGCAGTGCATAAAAGAGCACTAAAGAAAAACTAGCAATACTGTACAACAAATAACTTAACTAAAGACATTTGGACAACAAATAACGAACAACAGACAATCGACAGACAAGGCACTTATGAGTGTTTCGCTTTGAGGTAGAATGTGGATAAATTACTATGAGGTAGATTGTATTAACAGTATTAACAGTATTAACAATATAAACAGAGTACAGATTAAAATACGAAGTTAAAGTGAGGTAGTGTGCAATAGTGCAATAGCATAGTCAATACAGTTCAATAACGGCTGTGCAGGGTTTTTAGGGTGCGTGAATTAGTGGAGCATGCGGGGGGTGGAGGAGGGGGGTGATGCCAGGTCCTGTAGGGGCAGACTGTGGCAGGATGAAGGGGGGGGGGGGGGGGGGGGGATGGGGGGCAGAGGGGGCAGAGGGGTGAGGGAGGGTAGTGATGGGGATGGAGGGCAGAGGGGGCAGAGGGGTGAAGGAGGGTAGAGAACTGAGTTGTCCCAGGTCTTAGCTAAACGCTGCGTATGGTCGCCCTGTGCGGCGAGTTCTCCCAGGTCTTAGCTAAACGCTGCGTATGGTCGCCCTGTGCGGCGAGTTCTCCCAGGTCTTAGCTAAACGCTGCGTATGGTCGCCCTGTGCGGCGAGTTGTCCCAGGTCTTAGCTAAACGCTGCGTATGGTCGCCCTGTGCGGCGAGTTCTCCCAGGTCTTAGCTAAGCGCTGCGTATGGTCGCCCTGTGCTGCGAATTCTCCCAGGTCTTAGCTAAGCGCTGTGTATTGTCGCCCTGTGCGGCGAGTTCTCCCAGGTCTTAGCTAAACGCTGCGTATGGTCGCCCTGTGCTCGGGTAAAGGTTGAACTGTTTGCTGCAGGTGTTCGATGCTCTTTGGGCGGCGACACACACGATGTACATACAGATGTGTTCTGGACTGTGCATGTCCACATGTATGGGGGGAGGTGTGGTGAGGTCACCGCGCCAGAGAGTTCGCTCTGTTTCACATGGCTGCGATACGCCCCCCCCCCGTATCAGTTTCACTCCACCCTGGAGGTCGAATTCAAAAGCTTGCGTTTTCACCCCGTGAAACACCGACGCCGTGTGAACAAAAGGCCAATCCCATACTCAACTGTTTTACTGTCACAGCGTTTCCGTGGAAACGGGGAGCAGCCCCCGGCAGGCGCTCCTGAGCTGGTTGGAGGGAGGGGGTTAAGTGTCTTGGCCAAGTATACATCGGACACGTTGTTCACAGGAGCTGGGGATCGAACCCTTGACCTTCATTGGGAGACGACGGCTCTAAAGCACTTTGAATTGCCTTGTTGTTAAAATGTGCTATATAAATAAACTTGCCTTGCCCACTGAGCCACAGCCGCCCCCCCTTGAAGTGAGCAGCGTCCCAATGATACGGACACTTTGATTACAGGGAAGATTTTAGGTGATTTAAAATCTGAGAGCAGGAAGAACTCGGACGGAACCCCGATGAGTCCTGGTAGAAAGCACGAGTCATGAGACTGGAAGTGTTGAGCTCTGCACCTCTTCCTGCTGACCGCTGCCAGAGAAACCTTCAATTACCGACACTGGCAGGACCAAGATAAACAACAAGAAGAGAAATGTTTGGCACTCAGCCGATCACTGAGTGGAAAGCTCAAAGACATTTCTTTCAGGAAACCGATAAATCATTGTCAGTCTTCAAACCAGCTCGAGCTGAACCCAACGACCCCCGACGAGACCATCACAACAGAGCCCTCCCATTTGAACCCTTCAACTGCTGTCGACGCTCATGATGATTGTTTCAGCCTACTGGTGCCAGCCACCCACTGTTACTGATGATTTCATCATCAGAAAACTATTAAATGCCTTTCATATTATAATAGAGGATTTCTATAATCCAGTTAAGCCTGGTGCACAGCTTGGCAGTGATATGAATGTTCTCTATAATATTTCATGGCTTTAGAGATCTGGATTTTAATAAGACAGAAACAAGCCCAGACTTGTTGTGTAGCTTGGACTGGATTAGCTCAGTCATGCTTGCCGGAGTCATGAATTTTCCACCATAACAAAAACACGCCGTGACGGCGCTGTTTATGGGAAGCAAGGTGCTAAAAGTCAACCATTAACACACATACGTGTTTAAAGGAGAGGACATCCCTCTGACATCAGCTCAAGTGTTTCTGAACTTCAAGGGTTGAAAAGTGAGGAGGTCATGTCCAGCTAAGGCTAAGCTGAAATAAAAGTTCACCCAGTTCAAGCTCACCATGTAACAACCAGGATCTTAAAGAACTGACTGACTAACTCGAGCTGTTTTTACACATGCACTCCTGAAGATGTCAGGAATCCTTTCGGCAGGCCGCCCCTGACATTTGACCACCTGACACTGCAGGAGGGAGAGACGACTCTCCCGGTGGTATGATATTAAGCACATGTTTTTCTCTCCTTCACAGGTTATGTACATTATGCTATATAAGTTTTAAGTCTAATGCTAATGCTAATGCTAACTGCACAGGTTATGTACATTATGCTATATAAGTCTAATGCTAATGCTAATGCTAACTGCACAGGTTACGTACATTATGCTATATAAGTCTAATGCTAATGCTAACTGCACAGGTTATGTACATTACGCTATATAAGTTTAAGTCTAATGCTAATGCTAACTGCACAGGTTATGTACATTATGCTATATAAGTTTTAAGTCTAATGCTAATGCTAATGCTAACTGCACAGGTTATGTACATTATGCTATATAAGTCTAATGCTAATGCTAATGCTAACTGCACAGGTTATGTACATTATGCTATATAAGTTTTAAGTCTAATGCTAATGCTAACTGCACAGGTTTAACCTGTAATTATGTTTACTCTTAGTCACATAGGGGCTGCTAAATCTTGTTTGGGGGATTATTGTATACAGAGGGGGGGGGGGGACAGCAGGTGTGTATTGTAACTAATGTCTTGTGTCCTGCCTGTCTGTATACTGCTACTGGATGCCTTGAATTTCCCTCGGGATCAATAAAGTATCTATCTATCTATCTATCTATCTATCTATCTATCTATCTATCTATCTATCTATCTATCTATCTATCTATCTATCTATCTATTAATATTTCCCTGCTGTGCTCACATATTTGAGCTGGGGGGCAGAAAAGAGGTCGTGCTGAATATTTGCAGCACAAACATTTGTTTCAGTAATGACCTGTGCTGCACTGTCCACATGATAAGAGCCGCTGGATGTGTGTGTGTGTGTGTGTGTGTGTGTGTGTGTGTGTGTGTGTGTGTCAGCTCCTAGCCACCGACCAATGATTTGTCAACCAAAGTCAATTATCTTCATGATCAAAGTCTATTAATGAGAGATGAAGTTGGTCCACTAAGAGCCAAGGTGACGCTCAGCTACCACGAGGACTTCAGCGACTGATGAGCTCTGGAGGAGCTCAAATGGATCGTGACAACACGGACAGTGTGTGTGTGTGTGTGTGTGTCCGGAGTGTGTGTGTGTGTGTGTGTGTGTGTGTGTGTGTGTGTGTGTGTGTATGTGTGTGTGTGTGTGTGTGTGTGTATGTGTGTGAGTGTGTGTGTGTGTGTGTGTGTATGTGTGTGAGTGTGTGTGTGTGTGTGTATGTGTGTGAGTGTGTGTGTGTGTGTGTATGTGTGTGAGTGTGTGTGTGTGTGTGTGTGTGTGTGTGTGTATGTGTGTGAGTGTGTGTGTGTGTGTGTGTGTGAGTGTGTGTGTGTGTGTGTGTATGTGTGTGAGTGTGTGTGTGTGTGTGTGTATGTGTGTGAGTGTGTGTGTGTGTGTGTATGTGTGTGAGTGTGTGTGTGTGTGTGTGTGTGAGTGTGTGTGTGTGTGTGTGTGTGTGTGTGTGTGTGTGTGTGTGTGTGAGTGTGTGTGTGTGTGTGTATGTGTGTGAGTGTGTGTGTGTGTGTGTGTGTGTGTGTGTGTGTATGTGTGTGAGTGTGTGTGTGTGTGTGTGTGTGTGTGAGTGTGTGTGTGTGTGTGTATGTGTGTGAGTGTGTGTGTGTGTGTGTGTGTGTGTGTGAGTTTCACTTAATATTTTACAGATGAAACGACTGAATGTTTCTGGATTCTTCTGTCTGCAGGAAGTTGGTTGAGTTGATGAGAGCGTGCAGAAGGAATATAAAGGTGTTTGTATAACATGAGTAAAGATCGACTGGTGCTCGATGTTTGTGCACGTAATGAAGCTGCTTCATGTCCTTTCCTCTTATTCATTGATAGTGTGAATATACCTATAATTACATATATGGGATATAAAAGCAAAAACTGCCCACTCAGCAGCGTGTGTTTGCGTGACCTCCCGACACGCCCACTTCCTCCTGTGGGACGGGGTAAACCTCCTGTTGTGAGGGACGTCTGTAAAAGAGGGATTTAGGTTTCAGGAGCAGCCTGTTCAGACACTTCAGATCATGAGTTTGGACTCGTCGTCCTCGGATGGTGATTTGTTTCCATCTCTCCTGAAACACAGTTTAAGGCACAGCTACATGATAGCTCTCATCATTTTCCCATCTTATCAAAGGTAGCTGCACTGACTGACCTACAGCTGTTAAAACCCAACAACAACAAAACAAAGTGGAAGTTTGAGACCTCACATCATCATTTAGATGTTTACTGCCTTTGCTCCTGAGCTTTGATAAACAACGTGCACAGCCCTGCAGGACGCCACCACGCCTTTACACTGAACATCGGCAGGGCCGGACGATGCTTCAACACCAGCAGGACGAGAACAACAGACTCCACACATGAGGAGGCGACATGCTCATCACAGACGCCGACCACCAGTCTCTCCAGGTAGCCAATAGAAACCCTGCCTGACCTGACAGTGTGTACAGCACACTGACATACACTGGAGGCCTTAAAAGGGTGTGAAGAGAAATCTGATTTTATAAACCTGCAGATCAAACAACATGACGCTCCCCTGCACAAGGTTACAGCGAGCCGCTGATAACACGTTACAGTCAAGCTAAATGCTATAATTGTATGTATTTATACTCATATTCATAAACTGTTTCTCTGATGTGCAAGCAGAGCTGCCGTTAGCTTTAGCTTAGCTTGAAGGAGCTAGCGTTTAAGGATTCTTTGAGTGTCTGAAGGTTTTCACTGCGAGTTGTTCTCTAGCTCTTCAAAACCAAATGCTGCGAGGAGAGCTACCACCAACATCCATCTTTTTAACGCCATTTGAGTATTTCCTGTTAAAAAGTCCTCGTCATACCTCTAAAGACTCAAACCAAGCAGTGAGGCGGTCATTCATTCAACTAAAAACTGCAAGTACAATCAATATCTGAAAGACAGAAAAGTAAAGCAGTTATACGCTCACACGACGTTCAGTGAGAGGGTTCAGCTCCGTGCGCTTTGTTCATCTTTTACAGAAGAAAAGAAGCTTGTAGTTGTGTCAACATTTCCACCGGACAGCATCTTCCTCATCTTTTACAGAGGACAACGAATGTCTTTAAGGGCAGCTCAAGCTCTTCTTTACAGCGGGGGAGAGTCTCATCATGCTCTAAACAATAATTGGCTGTGTGGTTTCTTCCTCTGTGGGATGATTGATCCATCCTATTCCAGGAAAAGGCTGAGATCCTCAAAACAGGGATAATTGTGATCACAATCCCCTTCAGGAACCATTCCAGCCCGAGTACGAGTGTTTTTGATTCACTTCACATTTCTATCATTTTAAACAGAAGCGACAACATTTAAAAAAAAGACAATATGAGCTCACATCGCTGTTTGCACCACACAAACAAAAAGCATGAGAGATTTTGCAGGTAAGGTTGATGATGTTAATTATTAACCTGACTGGTCAACAGATTGTATGCAGGGGTGACAAATTCAAAATGAAGCAAAAATAAAAAATAAAATACTGTAAGCATGAACGTATGAATATTCCTAACCTGCAAAATGATTCCTCCATATAATATCAGCGATAGTCATGGGTGGGCCACCGGCAGGGTGTGGTTTACCTTTGTCGTGGTCAGTTCTTATCATATCCATTAAGGAACTCTCCAAAGAGTGCAAGCTAAAAGCGTCGAAGGGCCGACTCCGGTCCTGAAAACAGAAACAGGAGCAGGGTCAGAGTTACAGTCACCAGATGAACACCCGCACATGCTGTGGACATAAGACTCGCTTCCACAACTTGCTCAAGGGCAGATCACTGGCAACCACATACAAGTACCAACAGCTTCCTACAAGAGAAGTCAGACAGACCTATCTCATTTAGAATCACAGAAAAGCTGCTGGATCATTTGGACTGCAGGGTCGAGAGTCTGAACACTCTGCTGATGTCTTATAGTCAACACTGATGCACACTCATTGTTTATTATCTGCTAAAATTACATTTCATGCTGTGCAAACATTCATATTTTACATCCTGCTATAGTTTACTTGTGTACAGTGTCATAACTAATGTGATATCTCTGCTAACTGTAAACACACATATCCCACCTTCACTACAGTCACTTTTTATATTCTTCTTGTTGTTTTGTTTTTAGCTGTGTGAACTTTCAGATGAAGCGTTGTACGATTTGTATGATGACAATAAAGCTGTTCTATTCTGTTTCATGATTGTATGAAGCCAAAGCTAACTTTGAATGTTGATTAGAGTTCGTAGCTCTCTGTGTCTAACCCTGCACCTCACCGCTGTGCATTCTGGGAAACCATCAGTGTGCTCGGGAGTGTGTCAATGTTCTGATGTGAAGTCGAACATCGATCCATCGATCCTGTGTGTGTGTGTGTGTGTGTGTGTGTGTGTGTGTGTGTGTGTGTGTGTGTGTGTGTGTGTGTGTGTGTGATCAGCAGCCAGAGGTGTAGTCTGGGATATGGTCCTGGCAGCTGTATCCTGTTGCGGCTGTGTGGCTGGGGGGCTGGGGGGGCTGGGGGGGCTGGGGGGGGGGGGGTCTCTTTGTTTGAACTCACAGCTTTTGTTGCTCATTCAGCTGAGCATTCAAAAGTGTTATTCCCCCTCTTTGGACCCGACAGCGCCATGTCGATAAAAATCTGCCCACTTGGTAGAAACGGTAAACACTGCTGAGCTGTGGCTTCCTCAACGCTGGTTTTTGATTCTAATGATGCAAAACAGGAAACTAAAATGTTGATATCTGAGATGTTTTTCCTGGTTTTCAAACTGTTAAAGCATCTTAATTCTGGAAATACAAAAAACACAAATCTTCCTCTCATTTCAACGCTTTTCCTTTTAGATATCTGTTTATCCCGCCTCTAATATCAGATCACTTTTAATACGAAATCCATCAAACTATGGGAGGAAAAGTGAATTGAATGCAAAAACCTGCAGTTCCTCGAACGTCCACTTGTTTTTGTTACTTGCAGACTGATTGCTGCTATTTCTCAGGCGGCTCCGCCTCTGTCCGTTACCAGGTCGGCTGAAGGTTAGGTTCAGATGGCATTTCCAATATGGCGACCACCATTGTTTGGCTTCTAAACTCCCCGTCAGTAGTCAATGGATGGCATCATGGAGACTACGTCCATGCTCTATACTGTCTATAGATTTCACAGGAGAATGGGGTAAAATAATATCAGGGTGTATCTTGGGACACCCTGAGATATAAGTGTAATCAGTTCCAGCCAGGTTCTCTCAGTATGTATTAAATTAGAAATGAGATCTTTATCAATAGTCCACAATGATATTTCTATCAATTAATGTAACCAGCACAACAATATGAATATTCTATTTTCAAAGAAGCACGAAAAAGGTTTCTACATTGTTGTGTGAAATTACTGACATCATTTGGATTTGTAATAGTTTTCCAACCGGCCGTCTCAATCCGGACCGAAACCTCACAACACTTATAATTAACAGCTAATATAAGACATTAGCGTTCTCAAAATGAAAAGTTTAGATAGTAAAGAAATCCTGCAGAATGTATAACTCAGACAGCCTCTACTTGTCAGTTTGCAGAATAACTTTGAACGTGTTGATCTGATTGTGATCTCAGAGGAACTCACGGTGACGGCGGCGAACATCGCTCTAAGTCTCCTCAGAATATCATGTGACTTTGTGTCTTGAGCCTCACGGATACATGTCAAGTTGAATTCCGCACATTCCTCCGCCTTTGAGCGTCAGCCGACAGCAGGTGAGAATGAGCACATATTGCAGTTTAACCTACAATACTACCGAGGCAGATCTACAGAATGACAACACCTGTCACCAGCCGTCCACATGACGGTGCTGAGTGTAACCCGACCTGCTGCTCGGATCAGCACTTTGCCTCAGTTTCACTTCAGTAAACACTTGACATGTGGCACCCTGACCTTGCATACTGGTGATAACTCCTCTCCAATTATGGCTGTAATTGCTAAACAGCTAAGTGTGAGCTGCAGCCAGGATTGCATCACTGAGACACATAAGCGCTTAAAAACATGACTTGTCTGTCAGACTGCAATAACTCAACAGCAGAACCTGTTGGCATGTTTCAGGAAAGCAGTGTGATCTTATCGAAGGTTATCAAAGAACAAAATGTTCCAGACAGGATAGAAAGTAAAGATCGTTGTTGATCGTTCATTATTTGATGTTATTTTGAACCACAAGAACCAAATCTTACATTTGTACTTCCCCTGAGTGGCGACCTGTGAGCCATATAACACATTTTAAGATTTCACTGTTTGATTTCAAAGACCTGCTCGCTGCCTGAGAGCCGGGTCCAGAATCCCCGACTAATCTACTGGTACACTAGTTAATGGGCCATTTATCATGACAGACTACCGACCACTCAAAGCACTTTTTACACTACAGGCCACACATACACACACTGATGGTAGAGGCTGCTTCAGTATGAACTCATCCATTCATACACATACACACACTGATGGTAGAGGCTGCTTCAGTATGAACTCATCCATTCATACACATTCACACACTGATGGTAGAGGCTGCTTCAGTATGAACTCATCCATTCATACACATTCACACACTGATGGTAGAGGCTGCTTCAGTATTAACTCATCCATTCATACACATTCACACACTGATGGTAGAGGCTGCTTCAGTATGAACTCATCCATTCATACACATTCACACACTGATGGTAGAGGCTGCTTCAGTATTAACTCATCCATTCATACACATTCACACACTGATGGTAGAGGCTGCTGCAGAGTCCATCAGTATTAACTCATCCATTCTTAGGGTTAGGGTTAGGGGTTAAGGGTTAGGGGTTAGGGGTTAAGGGTTAGGGTTAGGGTTAGGGGTTAGGGGTTAGGGGTTAAGGGTTAGGGTTAGGGTTAGGGGTTAGGGGTTAGGGGTTAGGGGTTAAGGGTTAGGGTTAGGGGTTAAGGGTTAGGGGTTAGGGGTTAAGGGTTAGGGTTAGGGGTTAGGGGTTAGGGGTTAAGGGTCAGGGTTAGGGGTTAGGGGTTAAGGGTTAGGGTTAGGGGTTAGGGGTTAGGGGTTAAGGGTTAGGGTTAGGGGTTAGGGGTTAGGGGTTAAGGGTCAGGGTTAGGGTTAGGGTTAGGGGTTAGGGGTTAAGGGTCAGAGTCAGGGTTAGGGTTAGGGGTTAGGGGTTAGGGGTTAAGGGTTAAGGGTTAGGGGTTAGGGGTTAAGGGTCAGGGTTAGGGTTAGGGGTTAGGGGAAAAGGGTCAGGGTTAGGGTTAGGGGTTAGGGGTTAAGGGTCAGGGTTAGGGTTAGGGGTTAGGGGTTAAGGGTCAGGGTTAGGGTTAGGGTTAGGGCTAACCCTAGGTTACTTCTTCGCCGGGGTTTTAGTGACAGATATGTTGACTTGATGTTTGGATAACTGAAGAGTTAAAAGATTGCAGGCTGAACAGCTGAGCTCCAGTCTGAACTGGTTGTTGTCCTGATTGTCTTTCTAACATTCCCTCTGCAGTCTGTCCTGACAGGTATTTCCTTACAGGTTGTCCTTATCCTGATTCATACAGGTATTTGGTTTTTATGTAGCGCACCTGTTTATTATTAGCTTTTGGTTTGTTTTGTATGAACTGTTTTACTTGTTTTAATCATAAAGCACTTAGTAAAATGTTTTTAAAAAGTCTTTTATAAAGTTCATTAATATTTTCATCATCACTCGCACCATGTAGGCCGTAATCAGGAACATTATGTCTGGAAGCACTTTAACAAAGTCGACAATAACATGCAGTGCAAGATATGTGGTGTTGCATATCATCGAAATACTTAATGTTTAATCATGTATGTTCACAGCACAAGGAGAAACCAGCAGAGAGCGACAGTCTTCACTGTGATCATACCAGAGCAGAGATCAGCCTGCTAACGCTGGGGAATCAAAATATGGTCGCACTGAGTTTTGTGGAAGGAGAAAGCCTCTGGGAGCTGATGCCGTTTGCAAAGCAAGAGTACAAGTCAGTGTCAGGGGGCGAACGACAACCACGCCAACCAACCAGGTGTCAGCAAAGAGGCTGCTGCTTCAGGCTCATGGACAGCTCTCAGTACAGAGTCACACTTTACCATCACTTGTTATTTGATTCATTACGGGGAACTGAAGACCGTTCTTTTCACATTTATCAATTTAGTTACTTCTCCTTTAAGAAGGCCTGTATTTGTCTGGATTCCTTTGTAATGTTGGTGTGTTTCAGGCCGCGTAAAGAGACACAGGGATAACTCATGATTAGCAAAAAAGTCGCGCAGTATGAGAACAGTTCATCCAATCAAGGCTAATTAAATTAAACTGAGATCTGTGTAAAACTGGCGCCCACCATGGTGTTACTGTATTTCACCCTCGTACATGGCGGGAATGTAAAATGATTGTAATGTCTATGAAGCTGATTCTGGACATCACAGCATATGGAGAGTTGAAACAGCCTCGCCGTCAGTGGAAATACATTTTAAATGCACTCTAAACAATAATAAAAAGATGACGTCGAGGAATCATGGGAGTTCTCTATGCCATGTAGGAGGTCAACATAATCGCCTCTAACTTCCAGGTTGGACCTGTGGCTGAATTACAATCTTGGTTCAAATCCCGCCCACTGTCCGACCAGGAGCCAATCAAAAACAAGTACTGGGGAGACGTTCATCACAATTCTTGAAATATTGACTACTGCACAAAAAGTGCTTGCCTTTATAGTGGGTGTAAATTGTTTTAGCATGTAGCCTATAGCATTTAGTCTTTTTGTTGAATAATATACGTGTTAATAATAATAATAAATGCATTCTTAGTAAACTTAGACAACAGCCTGTTTTAAGGTCTGGTGCATGCTTTCTCATATCTGTAGTGCAACATGTACTCTATTTATTCATCAATAATAATTCAATGACAGTAATACATCATGGCTGGTCTGGATGCAATCAAGTGACACAGATCTACCTGGCAGCACCTGAATGAGTCATGTGCCCTTTAAACTTCACAGAGTGAGCTGGCAGGAGAAATTTAACCATTTAGTGTGCACAGTGACTATTTCTGAACAGTCTGTAAAAATATCACTGATCGATGGTTAATACACACGACCAGCATTCAACTTATGAAAACTACAGTCTGCAACATTCACTGCAACCTGCAGAACCTGCTCGTCATTTACTGAATCCATTCAAGTCGCACCAAACTGAAGACATGAATGAAAAATGATTGACAGCTGACTAATGTGCTGAAATAAGAATTCATTCATTACATAGTTTTTGAATCCATATCTGAACATATTTTAGGAGCTGAGTCAAAGGTGACCTTATGCTGTCCTTATTATTGTTACTTCAAGTTTTCTCTTTTATTTTGAAAGAAAACAGGAGGAAAAACGTCACGTGAGGCCAAATCTCAGAGAGGTTGATCAGTCAGGTGAGAGTGACAACATGTTAACAGGTGTTTAAATGAATACATGGAGCAGCAGAGACAGGCCTGGCTGTATTTACCTGAAAAGGCAGTATGTTGTTGCTGTTGTCAGTCCTGAAGCCGCTGTCTTCCAGCCAGGGTTTCGGGGTTAGAGGACCTGGTCTTGGGAATTTTGGGGGTGCTATAACATTGCTGGTATAGGGCTTCTTCATTGGGGAAATGGGGTTCATGGCAGACGGCACACCGACACCCACCGCTCTGCGCGGGTCCCTGCCCCCCTGCAGCCCGCTCCACGGGTTGGAGGAAGTGCTCCAGGTGGCGTTTTGGTGATTATTCCAAGCGGACGATGGGGCAGAAGATGACTTACTGTTATTCATGATAGTTTGATAAGTGTTTCTCTGGGGGAAGGGGCCTTGGCTGGGGCTGGCGGGGGATCTCCTCTGCTGGGACTGCTGCTGCTGCGGGGCTTGCTGCTGTTGATGCTGCTGACTCTGCGGAGCCAGACCGAAGACCGGGTTGACATGGTGGGGGAAGTTCTGGAAAAGCATCGTCCCGTTCACAGACGGTATTCCCTGGAAAAAGCTATCGTCCACGGCGTTTGTGGTTCCTGTGGACCAAGTGCTCCCAAAAGAGGAGGAAGGGGAGGACAGGGGGCCGCCGGTCTCTTGGTGGAAGTTAAGCCCGGGCAGGATCGGCGACTCCATCGGCACCTTGTCCCTGCTGCTGCTCAGCGCTGAAGCCGCTGGGTTGCTGCCGGATGACGGGCTCTCCGACTCCGATGAAGACGAAGTGGGCTCCGATGACGCCGGGGTCGGGGTGGAGGGAGGAGGGTCGACTTGCGTTGGATCTTGGTGGAGGTGAGGCTGGGCTTTGTTTTTGTCCATCAGTAAATCATCCTGCATGGTTTGCTGAGCTGCAACGAGGGTAAACAGACACGATCAGTTATTATTATGCAGCAGATCACGCGCTGCTCTACTATCTGATAAACTGGGACAACTCCGACAGGGAGAGGATGATCACCCACTTAGCCGCACAGAAGAAGAGGAAAACACACTTCCCAAGACTATGACAGTGATTCATAAATCCCACAAATTACACACGAGGAGCATACGGCTGAAGATATTCACCAGAGTTCGCCACGTCTCGTTTTTTCCTTCCACGCAGGAGCTGCGGAGCTGCAATGTGAAACTGATTCAGAGTGTGTTTTGTGCCCAAGGACCTCCCCTATGTTCATTTACATACGTCAGTAAATACAGCTGTCCTTCAGCAAGGTTAAAGGCAGAGCTACCTGGACACACACACACACACACACACACACACCAGAGTTTGGAGTTGTAAAGAACTGGACCACAATGTTTATTTCCACCTTTTTATTGCAGAGGAAAGTGATGCACTTGAAGCACGAACATTTTCAAGTTGTTCATATGTAAGCACGCTGCATGAGAAGAGAATAAAACATTGAATGTGATAAAGTTAATGCATCAGCCTGTAATTTAATATGACGCAAAGATGGTCTCTGGTGGAGTGGCGCATTGTCACAGCTCATGGTTGTCACAAGCTCAGGACGAAGTTAGAGATGTCCATACTGAACCTTCATGCAGAAGTAAGCAGACTTTTCTTCGTGACACCGCCTTGTAAAGAGATCCACGCAGATCATTAAGACGCCAGTTTCACGTTCAGAAAGCCATAAAATTGCAACATCATCAAACACACATGCAAGCAGGTCAATCTTACTGAAATCACGTGATATAAATAAATAAAGCTCATCTTGACTTGCAGCCTGTCAATAACATAACAGCAAAACACTGAACATATCCGTGACTCATCATGATCACTGCTGCAGCAAAGATGCTGCTTTGAAAGCTTAAATTGGACTTTGAAGGTAGGAGACTGCATTGCACACATGTACACGCACGCGCGCACACACACACACACACACAGTACAGTAGTTTATCCAGGAGCTGCTCCTTCAAGGTCATCAAAGCAGCTGATCCAGCAGCTCACCTGCGTGGCCCCTCACCTCAGACAGCTCTGCCCAAAGCTGACCCTTCACATGCCTTTATCGTCCGAGTCATTTAATAAGCTTTGAAATCCCTATAAAATCCTCATGGTGCCCCTGTACACACACACACACACACACACACACACACACACACACACACACACACACATCAGGGTCGCCTCTCAGTCTGAATTACCTTTATCGTTCACCTTTCGGGATTCTGTAAATAAAGATATTTCTGTTTCGTCTCTCTTATGACAGACGAGCCTTGTGCCGAGAGAGTCAGCAGTTGCCTCAACAGCTGATTGACTGCGGCGCATGGGTGAGGCCGAGGGGGGTGTAGGGAGTTGTAGTTTCTTATTATTGCAGTGGCCGGTGGAGCAAAATGTGCATAATGGTAAAGCATAATGTTTCCACTATGATGGGTCAATGAGAAAAAAAACCACTTTTCCTAATAATCCAACAGCTCAATTTAAAAACAGACGTGTTCACTGAAGTGCAGCAAATAAATTAGAGAAAGGCCTACTTATAAGAAATAACATATTTTTAAAAACACAAGAACAACACAAAACAGTATCTTGTGATCTGTATTTATTCATTTGTGGTTTTTATTTGTTAATGTCTTGTTTATGAAAGTTATATCTATGAGAAATCCGGATGTACAGCTGTTCTTTGAATCAACAAAGTAATAAAACATATAAATAAATATAAATGTATGCATCCTCATATTGATCATTCTGTACTGCTGTCTCTCCGCACGAAACAAAATGTTTTCTTTAAGAATATGTTCATCGAGATATCAACAATAAAGAAATAATCACAATCAAAAAATCTGCAGAAAATAAAAATAGATAAATACAAGAGCTTTGTTGTGCATATGTTACGATGGTTTACACATTTTATGTATATATTTACATATGTAATATTTCTGATTGCGAGCAGAGATGAAGAGAAAATGAGTAATCAGCCAGAGAGAGTAAAGAGAGAGGACATTTAAAGCTGAGGTCTGCAGTATAACAAAACACTTTATATTAACTTCAGCGATTTCTCTGAGACACTGAGTCAGGTGTTCTCGAGACGATCTTTGATTTCTCTGAGACACTGAGTCAGGTGTTCTCGAGACGATCTTTGATTTCTTTGAGATGCTGTACTTCATGCATAACTCTTTAGAGACGATCTTTGATTTCTTTGAGATGCTGTACTTCATGCGTTTGCTTGCTATATTTTCCACAGGAGGCAATAAAACAGTCAAACTACATTCCCCTTCTGGGTGAGTTGTGGATGTCGACCTTGTTTTGATGACGCACTCACGCACATGCGCAGTGTGCTTCTCTGCGTTACCTCAGAGACGGCCTTTCGGTCAGGCTAACACGATAATATTAAACAAACGACACAAACGCCACTTAACGGATGAGATTTAGTTAAAAGTAAATGTTTTCCGGACTACAATGACCAGCAAGAGTATGATGTGGATACAGTGAAGCTGGAGAAGCCTGCTCTAAGGCCTGTGTGGGGAGCTAGTTGGCGTTAGCACGTCTTGCTCGCTGACGTTTAATTTTAATGTTTAATTTGTAAGTCCGTTCATCTTCAAAGAAAAAGTGTCAAGGTGTTTGTGACATCACAAAGATCATGACGGAGCCGGAAGTCATGCAGCAGAATTTAGACAGGTGAGTTCGAGTTTGTGGCTAGCATGCTAAATATAGCTACGTAGCTTTTTATACATAGATTTAGTTTAAGGTTTAAATACATCTGTAAATCACTTAGTCTTTATTAGACCTTAAACTACAACATCTGTAAAGTCTTAGTCTTTATTAGACCTTAAACTACAACATCTGTAAGTCTTAGTCTTTATTAGACCTTAAACTACAACATCTGTAAAGTCTTAGTCTTTATTAGACCTTAAACTACAACATCTGTAAAGTCTTAGTCTTTATTAGACCTTAAACTACAACATCTGTAAAGTCTTAGTCTTTATTAAACTACATCTGTAAAGTCTTAGTCTTTATTAGACCTTAAACTATAACATCTGTAAGTCTTAGTCTTTATTAAACATTAAACTACAACATCTGTAAAGTCTTAGTCTTTATTAGACCTTAAACTACAACATCTGTAAAGTCTTAGTCTTCATTAAACTACATCTGTAAAGTCTTAGTCTTTAGTAGACCTTAAACTACAACATCTGTAAGTCTTAGTCTTTATTAGACTTTAAACTACAACATCTGTAAAGTCTTAGTCTTTATTAGACCTTAAACTACAACGTCTGTAAAGTCTTAGTCTTCATTAAACTACAACATCTGTAAAGTCTTAGTCTTCATTAAACTACAACATCTGTAAAGTCTTAGTCTTCATTAAACTACATCTGTAAAGTCTTAGTCTTTATTAGACCTTAAACTACAACATCTGTAAAGTCTTAGTCTTTATTAGACATTAAACTACAACATCTGTAAAGTCTTAGTCTTTATTAGACCTTAAACTACAACATCTGTAAAGTCTTAGTCTTTATTAAACATTAAACTACAACATCTGTAAAGTCTTAGTCTTTATTAGACCTTAAACTACAACATCTGTAAAGTCTTAGTCTTTATTAGACCTTAAACTACAACATCTGTAAAGTCTTAGTCTTTATTAAACATTAAACTACAACATCTGTAAAGTCTTAGTCTTTATTAGACCTTAAACTACAACATCTGTAAAGTCTTAGTCTTTATTAAACATTAAACTACAACATCTGTAAAGTCTTAGTCTTTATTAAACATTAAACTACAACATCTGTAAAGTCTTAGTCTTTATTAGACCTTAAACTACAACATCTGTAAAGTCTTAGTCTTTATTAGACCTTAAACTACAACATCTGTAAAGTCTTAGTCTTTATTAAACATTAAACTACAACATCTGTAAAGTCTTAGTCTTTATTAAACTACAACATCTGTAAAGTCTTAGTCTTTATTAAACTACAACATCTGTAAAGTCTTAGTCTTTATTAAACATTAAACTACAACATCTGTAAAGTCTTAGTCTTTATTAAACATTAAACTACAACATCTGTAAAGTCTTAGTCTTTATTAAACATTAAACTACAACATCTGTAAAGTCTTAGTCTTTATTAGACCTTAAACTACAACATCTGTAAAGTCTTAGTCTTTATTAGACCTTAAACTACAACATCTGTAAAGTCTTAGTCTTTATTAGACCTTAAACTACAACATCTGTAAAGTCTTAGTCTTTATTAAACATTAAACTACAACATCTGTAAAGTCTTAGTCTTTATTAAACATTAAACTACAACATCTGTAAAGTCTTAGTCTTTATTAAACCTTAAACTACAACATCTGTAAAGTCTTAGTCTTTATTAAACTACAACATCTGTAAAGTCTTAGTCTTTATTAAACTACAACATCTGTAAAGTCTTAGTCTTTATTAAACATTAAACTACAACATCTGTAAAGTCTTAGTCTTTATTAGACCTTAAACTACAACATCTGTAAAGTCTTAGTCTTTATTAAACATTAAACTACAACATCTGTAAAGTCTTAGTCTTTATTAGACCTTAAACTACAACATCTGTAAAGTCTTAGTCTTTATTAAACTACATCTGTAAAGTCTTAGTCTTTATTAGACCTTAAACTACAACATCTGTAAAGTCTTAGTCTTTATTAGACCTTAAACTACAACATCTGTAAAGTCTTAGTCTTTATTAAACATTAAACTACAACATCTGTAAAGTCTTAGTCTTTGTTAAACCTTAAACTACAACATCTGTAAAGTCTTAGTCTTTATTAAACTACATCTGTAAAGTCTTAGTCTTTATTAGACCTTAAACTACAACATCTGTAAAGTCTTAGTCTTTATTAAACCTTAAACTACAACATCTGTAAAGTCTTAGTCTTTATTAAACATTAAACTACAACATCTGTAAAGTCTTAGTCTTCATTAAACTACAACATCTGTAAAGTCTTAGTCTTTATTAAACTACAACATCTGTAAAGTCTTAGTCTTTATTAAACATTAAACTACAACATCTGTAAAGTCTTAGTCTTTATTAAACATTAAACTACAACATCTGTAAAGTCTTAGTCTTTATTAAACTACAACATCTGTAAAGTCTTAGTCTTTATTAAACATTAAACTACAACATCTGTAAAGTCTTAGTCTTTATTAAACTACAACATCTGTAAAGTCTTAGTCTTTATTAAACTACAACATCTGTAAAGTCTTAGTCTTTATTAGACCTTAAACTACAACATCTGTAAAGTCTTAGTCTTTATTAGACCTTAAACTACAACATCTGTAAAGTCTTAGTCTTTATTAAACATTAAACTACAACATCTGTAAAGTCTTAGTCTTTATTAAACCTTAAACTACAACATCTGTAAAGTCTTAGTCTTTATTAAACATTAAACTACAACATCTGTAAAGTCTTAGTCTTTATTAAACTACAACATCTGTAAAGTCTTAGTCTTTATTAAACATTAAACTACAACATCTGTAAAGTCTTAGTCTTTATTAAACTACAACATCTGTAAAGTCTTAGTCTTTATTAAACATTAGCATAAATAAGGAGGATGAGCACGTTGGAAACAGATTTAGAAGCATTGTAAAGCAGAAACATCTCTGACAGGGGGAAAAGTTCTGTAGTTTGACTTTGAGTCTTTCTGCCTAACTGTCATAGCTGCTAACTTAAGTGAACTGTCATAGCTGCTAACTTAAGTGAACTGTCATAGCTGCTAACTTAAGTGAACTGTCATAGCTGCTAACTTAAGTGAACTGTCATAGCTGTCCAGTTCACTTAAGTTAGCAGATTCCCTTTGAAGCCCTGAGAAAGTGTTGCTGTGGCAAGTTTCCCCGTCTTCTCACCTTGAAATGTCTGACAACACAAGTTGTACTGAGCAGAGCGGAGCAGTGTTAATGCTCACATGGAGAGGACAGTTTGGGATCAAATCACACACTTCCTGTCACGTTTGTGGTCACTCTGAAGCTAACAACCAACAGAAGCTACCTGCTTCCTCAATCTCTTAAGGTGCACTTTAATTTCTTCATGTGTAAACGCAAACAGCAGAATTTGTCAGCAGTTTTCCCACCACGAGTCCGAGTGAGCTAATGTGAGAACGGAGGGGGTGGTGACTTTAACCCCCGATCAGTGAATGGCCATAGATTAAACACTCCTGCTACGATCTCTGTTGATCATGGTCTTCTGTCAAACTACAAATAGCACTGATAGAAAGGCAGATATTATAACAGCGTATTGTAGACTCGTTTGCTTTGCTGGTGTCGTTCTTTAAAGTGTTATGTAAAGAGACCAGCGTGACTTCTTGTGCACATTGGCTGATCACCCAGTGACCTTCAAGTGTCTTTGAAGCTGCATCTTAAGTACGCAGTGCCCCTTGATCACTGTAGTCTTTATTGAACTTTAGCATCCGAACCTTTCCCAAACTCCAGGTACAGCGGGAAAAAGGAAGTGAACTATGAAATGTGCTTCAGATGCAGTAACAGCTGATAGTAGAAAGTCCTTCCAGACGGTCGTGTACCTCTATCACTGAAAAACATCAGGCTCTTATCTGAGTCTGCCAGCTGCCATGAAGCAGCATTTAAGCTGCTCTGTCATTGGCTAACACCAAACCTCCCTGTTCTGTCACATGACTCTGTTGCTTGATTGGCTCTATGTGTTGCTCTTTTCATTTGTTGTATGTTAGCAGTGCTGTGGTGTGAGGGTTAGGGTTGTGTGTGTGTGTGTGTGTGTGTATATATATATATATATATATATATATATATATATATATATATATATATATATATATGTGGAGCAGGACTGAGCCTCATGTGGAGCAGGACTGAGCCTCATGTGGAGCAGGACTGAGCCTCATGTGGAGCAGGACTGAGCCTCATGTGGAGCAGGACTGAGCCTCATGTGGAGCAGGACTGAGCCTCATGTGGAGCAGGACTGAGCCTCATGTGGAGCAGGACTGAGCCTCATGTGGAGCAGGACTGGGCCTCATGTGGAGCAGGACTGGGCCTCATGTGGAGCAGGACTGAGCCTCATGTGGAGCAGGACTGAGCCTCATGTGGAGCAGGACTGGGCCTCATGTGGAGCAGGACTGGGCTTCATGTGGAGCAGGACTGAGCCTCATGTGGAGTAGGACTGGGCCTCATGTGGAGCAGGACTGAGCCTCATGTGGAGCAGGACTGAGCCTCATGTGGAGCAGGACTGAGCCTCATGTGGAGCAGGACTGAGCCTAAGGACTGGGCCTCATGTGGAGCAGGACTGAGCCTCATGTGGAGCAGGACTGAGCCTCATGTGGAGCAGGACTGGGCCTCATGTGGAGCAGGACTGAGCCTCATGTGGAGCAGGACTGGGCCTCATGTGGAGCAGGACTGATCCTCAGGACTGAGCCTCATGTGGAGCAGGACTGAGCCTCATGTGGAGCAGGACTGAGCCTCAGGACTGAGCCTCATGTGGAGCAGGACTGAGCCTCATGTGGAGCAGGACTGAGCCTCAGGACTGGGCCTCATGTGGAGCAGGACTGAGCCTCATGTGGAGCAGGACTGAGCCTCATGTGGAGCAGGACTGAGCCTCATGTGGAGCAGGACTGAGCCTCATGTGGAGCAGGACTGAGCCTCATGTGGAGCAGGACTGAGGAGACAGATTAGGGTTTCGGCTTGTATCAGGTCATTGTGCTGGGTTCCATTACACTGTAAGAGGAGGACCTGGGGGGGGGGGGACCTGGGGGGGGACAAACCATGCTTCCTCGTGTTACAGCTTCATCAGGTTCATTCTCTGGACTGTCCAACATGGTCATGTGATGATCACGGTCTTATTTCCTTTCCTTCCTTGTTGGTGGCTGTTGTGTCTCTCGATGTTTAGGAAGAAGTGTTTTTGTTTCCGTCAGATAGTCCATGTGTGCACGCCATGTCCCATAACCGGACCATGTCATCGGAGCGCCTTGACCCTCAGGCCTCCTCTCTCCTGCAGAGTCATGTTTTATTCAGCACCAGGGAGTACAGTGAAGTCACTGCAGGTGGCCCTCAGAACACATGAAGACCTCGCTGTGATGAGGAGCATGTTAAGGGCCTTTTGTTTGTCTTCTTCTATAGAACTGAAGCTGCAGCGGTTTGAATGGTGACTAACAGCAGTGAGTCTTAACCAGCAATCTCTGAAAGTGTTGAACAGACCAAAACAAGTTTTGAGCTCCTATCATGCCTGCAGAAACACGCAGTCCATATGATGCTAAGTCTCTCATACATACTCTAAAGATGGCTGCGTCAGCTATGTAATAGCGTGACATCATAGGCGTGTGACGCTTTGTAGTCGGCTCATAAATTCAATGAAGCAGAGGAACAAGACACAGAGGGGCAAAAGCACAAATGTGAACACTGCCTCAGGAACCTCTGGGTGAAAGAAGCGGCTGTGCTTTAAGATTCCTAATAAACTGGGAACATGGGAACAACGCTCAGGATATGTACACTCACACAGGCTGTTCATAATTATGGGAACTGCTGGAACTCCCAATGGGTGTCAGTAAACACCTGAGCGTTTTCTGACTTATGGGAAAACAATGGAACAATTAGATATGAAGTACAAACCACTGTGGGATGTCTCTAATGTTCCTGGTGTTCATTCCAGGCATACGTCTTATCAGATCACAGCTGTTAAAGTCTGCTCCCTCTTAGACCACTGCAGACCAAGTTTTAGACCCACTGTTGGCAGGACCGTCAGAAATGGAGTGAGAGTCGGTCTCCTGAATATTGTAAAAAATAAACCTTTAGTGTTTCCGAATGTGAAGGATGAGCTCCAAAGGTGTGTGCTCACTAATCCCTGTTTCAGGTGTAATTATGAAGGAGATGTCACAATGGCACAATCAGACTGTAAATGAGTCCCTGAACCAGCTTGTCACCGAGCAACAGGCTAGTCCAGCACACAGATGACCGGGGGTTTAGGAAACCTGGGTTTATAGGAAAGGCGTTACTGTGGTTTCGTATGAGAACCAAGTGATGTCATAGAAGTCATCTGTTGCTCCTTCTACTCTTCATCAAGGATGTCAATCTTCCAGTTTAAACTGGTGCGTCTGGTCAGCCTCATGCAGGGAGACATTCAGGTGTTTCACCTCCTGATGCTGATGGTTAATTATGAAAAGCTAATATAATGGCAGAGATGTGGACTTTAAATACACTCCCAGATGTTGGACAGATGCGAAGCAAAAAGGATGTCGACCTTACTCCTCACCCAGCTCAGTTTATCAGATGTTCATCATGATCCGGGTCTGCTGAAGATTTCTGCCTGTTAAAGGGAAGTTTGTTCTTCTATGACGGATTAAGCTGAGCTCTTTAATATATCCATCTGTAAGGTCCTTTACCTGCTTTATGTAAAGTGTCTCGATACAACATCTGCTATGAACTGATGTTATACAAATAAAGATTGATTGAGATTGACTCCTGCCTCATACCTCAGCCTGTGTGCGAGGAGAGGATGTTTAAATATGGTTTGGCTGGAGGCCAGGACGAGGCGTTTGTCTGGATGTCACACAGCAGAGAGATTGTGTCCTCTGCACGTCCTCAGCGTGGTTCATCAGAACATTGTGTTCACTGCCTGAGCCGCAGTGTGATGAACCCTACATCATGCAGATCAGAGTCGAGGCTGCACAAACAAAGAGAAGAAACTGCACATTAAGATGAATGTTAGGGAGTGTTGATGAGGAATCATATGAAACATAATCTTGATCCTGAATACTTGGCGTTGTTTCCATATGACTGCGTGAAGTCTGCGGAGCGTCTGTGCTCTGAACATGTCCGACCGTGCTGTCAGTAAACACTGATAAACTCCACATATTGATCTTGGCTGATATCCTGCAGTCAGTGAGCCAGACTGACCTGTTTGGATGGTCTCTTCATGTGAAAGAACTCGGAGGAGTCTGTTCTTCAGTGTACCACACAGACAGAGATTAGAACATACTACATACTCAGACAACATGTCACGGCTCACTGAGCAAGGCTCTAGAAAAGTCTGATTGGACACGCAGGTGCTGACAGGAAGTGACCAGAGGCAAAGCGCAGCATCAATGTCTGGAAATTATATTTCAACAAAACCATCGTCATCATCATCAATAATATGGAAACCATCGTCATCATCATCAATAATATGGAAACCATCGTCATCATCATCAATAATATGGAAACCATCGTCATCATCATCAATAATATGGAAACCATCGTCATCATCATCAATAATATGGAAACCATCGTCATCATCATCAATAATATGGAAACCATCGTCATCATTGATAATATAGAAACCATCGTCATCATTGATAATATAGAAACCATCATCATCATTGATAATATAGAAACCATCGTCATCATCATCAATAATATGGAAACCATCGTCATCATCATCAATAATATGGAAACCATCGTCATCATTGATAATATAGAAACCATCGTCATCATTGATAATATAGAAACCATCGTCATCATTGATAATATAGAAACCATCGTCATCATCGATAATATAGAAACCATCGTCATCATCATTGATAATATAGAAACCATCGTCATCATTGATAATATAGAAACCATCGTCATCATCATTGATAATATAGAAACCATCGTCATCATTGATAATATAGAAACCATCGTCATTATTGATAATATAGAAACCATCGTCATTATTGATAATATAGAAACCATCGTCATCATTGATAATATAGAAACCATCGTCATCATCAATAATATAGAAACCATCGTCATCATCAATAATATAGAAACCATCGTCATCATTGATAATATACAAACCATCGTCATCATTGATAATATAGAAACCATTGTTGATCATTGATAATATAGAAACCATCGTTGATCATTGATAATATAGAAACCATCGTTGATCATTGATAATATAGAAACCATCATCATCATTGATAATATAGAAACCATCGTCATCATTGATAATATAGAAACCATCGTCATCATTGATAATATAGAAACCATCATCATCATTGATAATATAGAAACCATCGTCATCATTCATAATATAGAAACCATCGTTGATCATTGATAATATAGAAACCATCATCATCATTGATAATATAGAAACCATCGTCATCATTGATAATATAGAAACCATCATCATCATTGATAATATAGAAACCATCGTCATCATTGATAATATAGAAACCATCGTCATCATTGATAATATAGAAACCATTGTTGATCATTGATAATATAGAAACCATCGTTGATCATTGATAATATAGAAACCATCGTCATCATTCATAATATAGAAACCATCGTCATCATTGATAATATAGAAACCATCGTTGATCATTGATAATATAGAAACCATCGTCATCATCATTGATAATATAGAAACCATCGTCATCATTGATAATATAGAAACCATCGTCATCATTGATAATATAGAAACCATCGTCATCATTGATAATATAGAAACCATCGTTGATCATTGATAATATAGAAACCATCGTTGATCATTGATAATATAGAAACCATCGTTGATCATTGATAATATAGAAACCATCGTCATCATTGATAATATAGAAACCATCGTTGATCATTGATAATATAGAAACCATCGTTGATCATTGATAATATAGAAACCATCGTTGATCATTGATAATATAGAAACCATCGTTGATCATTGATAATATAGAAACCATCGTTGATCATGTGTGTGTGTGTTTGTCCAGGAGCTGCTGGGTGTGTTTCGCCACAGATGAAGACGACCGCACAGCTGAGTGGGTTCGTCCGTGTCGTTGTCGTGGATCCACTAAGTGGGTCCATCAGGCCTGCCTGCAGCGCTGGGTGGACGAGAAGCAGCGGGGTAACAGCACAGCGCGCGTGGCGTGCCCACAATGCAACGCTGAGTACCTCATCGTCTTTCCCAAACTGGGTGAGTTTCCTCTCTCAAATCTAAGTCGAGCTTTCTTCAGTGAGTGGTCATCGTGGTCATCGTGGTCATCGTGGTCAAAGATTTGATCTCCGGGTTCATCATGAAGGTTTATTTCTATCCGCTCAACATGACCTTTGACCCGTCCACATGTAACATACGTGTATAGATACACTGTTGTTGCTGCATGGCGCTCGTTGTTGAGCGCTCTCTCGTAGCTGCTTCCTGAAAGGCTGTTTATTGATCAGCAGAGGTTCTGAGGGGAACTGGGTCAACATTCAGCTCTGCCTGACAAGGAGCAGAACCGGGCTCACTCACTCGGCTGTTTGGAGGCTGATCAACGAGCTGCAGGTCAGAGTGGCGAGGGCTGAACGACACGTCAGAGTGGCGAGGGCTGAACGACACGTAAGAGTGGCGAGGGCTGAACGACACGTAAGAGTGGCGAGGGCTGAACGACACGTCAGAGTGGCGAGGGCTGAACGACACGTCAGAGTGGCGAGGGCTGAACGACACGTCAGAGTGGCGAGGGCTGAACGACACGTCAGAGTGGCGAGGGCTGAACGACACGTGCACAGCGCACGGAGGGCGTGGCCCAGCGGGTGACCAGGTCCAGGTGTATTCATAGACGGGCTTCATCACTCGATGCGTCTGCCTCCCGCTCATCACCAGGACGGGACTCAGACCGCATCCTGCACCACATGTAAAACTCTCTCTGGTGCTGCATGAGTCCAGACCCGGGTCAGACCGCATCCTGCACCACATGTAAAACTCTCTCTGGTGCTGCATGAGTCCAGACCCGGGTCAGACCGCATCCTGCACCACATGTAAAACTCTCTCTGGTGCTGCATGAGTCCAGACCCGGGTCAGACCTCGTCGTGACTCTGATGGTTACAGATCCAGTACTATGAGGTCACCTTAGCTGTGTCCTGATGGGTTAGGGTTAGGGTTACCCTAACCCTAACCCTCTGAGGGTCAGTCAGGGTGACGGTGTACTCTGTCATCTGGACCAGCAGCTGGGTGACTGTAGGAACACTTATGGTTAAAGCCCGGTTTATTCTGTCCATCAGTGCGGCCCACAGACATCAGCAGCACCTGCAGCCGTGTAACTGTGAGGACTTCAGAGGAAGCCAGCTGACCCGTGTGCCAGCATGCACGCCCACTAACCCTCTCTCTCTTTTTAATCATCTTAATGTGGAGTCTGCTGCCAGCAGCACCAGCAGATTGCTCAGCTGTGTGTCCTGCCAGCGGACATTAAGGGCGACCCCTTCCCCTAATGTTCAGGCAGGGAGGTCCACACCCTGTCATCAGAATCCTCCTGCAGCGCCTCACTGCATTTATTCAGTCTGTTGTGCACACACAGGTAAAAGTGTCTGCAGCTCCTTTAGTATGAAAGCAGGTATATTATGCTTCTGACTTTCTGCAGCTTCCTGGCTTGTGAAGTGGCTCAAAGACTGAGCAGTAAAGTCACAGCTTGCAGAAATAGGTGTGCAGCTAACAGTGGCTGGATTGTACCCGCGGTGTGGAAAGTGCTTCTGGGCTGTACAAACAGTCTGACTGTACAAACCTGTATGCTAGGGTGATGCTACCTTTACACGTGTCGGCTCATGACCCAGATGTCCTGTTTGCCAAATAAAAAGGTGTACTGTAGTTTGAGCAGAGCAGTGATACATGAGAATAATCAAATGTGGTGGACGTGAAGCTGACAGAAGCTACTCGCCTCTTTAATTTATGTCGTTGTCCTCTAAAGGTGAAGAAAGCGTTTCTAAATAAGTGGCAGGAAGTGAACTGATTTAGTGCTGTTAGAAACAACAGGAGGACGCTTTTTAAAAGGACGTGTTAATTATGAACTGTTACAGAGTGAGTTCAGGTTAGCAGCAGCTCACAGCTTCTTACCTGTGTCTGTCAATTATACAGGTTTAAATCTCCTCCTCTTCTTCTTCAGGTGAAATCAGTGTCCTCGCTCCTCTTCATCATGTGTGTGAAGTGTGTTGTTGTAAATCCACTCTGATCCTGTATTTGATCATGTCTATAAACCCCTCTATATCAGCCCTGCTCAGAACAGGCTGTTTCTGTGTCTGTAGCTTTAAATATGTAAATGAGCTGTGTCTGACCACGCCCCCTCTCTGGAAGGGCTCGGGTGTACTCGCTGCTTTCTGGCTCCATGTCCTGTTGTTTACGGTGAGAAGGCAGACTCAGAGGGCAGAACAAACACCTAGCTGTGGGAGTGTCACCCACCTGGGGGAGGGGCTACTGCCCTTTGTGATGTCATGAAGGGAACATCTCCAAACGGCCTGTTTGAGCAGGCAGAAGACGGAGAGTAGAGACAGGTTAGAGGAACATGGAGAGATGTGCTTTATAGAAGCTCTGTCATCATGTCAGTGGCGCTCTGGGCTGTACGGCAGCCCACGAGAGTCAAATGAAGAGGATCGTGTCTCCAGCAGTTTGCAGCACACACACCAGAGGAGGACGGTGTGTTTGAACCCAGCCCTGCTTTCACAATGACTCAGCACTCTTTCACTTCACATCTTTATTTCTCAAGTGTCAAAATGTGATTCTACACGTCAGCGTTCCCCTTGAAATGACCTTCAGACACTTTGTGTTTGATCTGGGAATAAAACGGGTTTAAATATCCTGAAACCAAACCGCCTGCTCGTTTATTATTCACAGGTCAGAAGTTTTGCTAAAGACCCTTCTGACACACGGCGTTAAAGGGCGGCTCAACTCGCTGTCACCCAGCTCGCGCTGTATGACACTGTCGGTGATGGTATCTATTGATCTCTCTCTCATGCTGGCAGCACGCTACAAGCTAACCCTAACCCACGCTACAAGCTAACCCTAACCCACGCTACAAGCTAACCCTAACCCACGCTACAAGCTAACCCTAACCCACGCTACAAGCTAACCCTAACCCACGCTACAAGCTAACCCTAAGCCGTAGTGGGCGCTGCCTTTAGCTCCCTCTGAATCTCGGAGCAGGATGTGAAGCAGTGCGCTGATCCGTCTGGTTAGTGAGTACCTGTCGTAGCAGCACGCAGGCGGTCCTGCTGAGGACAGCGTTCAGGTTTGGACTTCAGATCCGTCCTTCCAGCGAGCTGTTAGCGAGCTGTGCTGCTTCCCTCTCTCATCACTGCGTTATGTTGACTCGTTTCTTCCAAAGGTCACCTTGCAGGTTAAACCTGCCTGTGTGTTTGATCTGCCTGCAGCAGGTGCTGCCCCCTGCTGGACACTCCTGTAATGCGTCTCACTCACTCCTTTATTTCTGTACAGAAACAACCGAGTCAGTCCTGAGTCAAAGTCACCCTGACACGTTCATGAGCAGCCGGCTGCACGCCGCTGTGCAGGCGTGCAGCCGGCTGCACGCCGCTGTGCAGGCGTTGACTTGGCTCAGAGAGGCGGTGAGAGCAGGAGTAGTTAAAGTGGAATCTCTGGATATCAACCATAATGTTCCTCCTCCGTCAGGTCCCGTCGTCTACGTGCTGGACTTGGCTGACCGGCTCATCTCTAAGGCCGGCCCCTTTGCTGCAGCCGGCATCATGGTGGGCTCCATCTACTGGACCGCTGTGACCTACGGAGCGGTCACTGTCATGCAGGTCTGAGCAGCACTCTGTACTCTCTGTGTTCACTTTGTTCTCCACGGGACACTGACCTCTGGCCTGCTCTCCAGGTGGTCGGCCATAAGGAGGGTTTGGACGTCATGGAGCGTGCAGACCCCCTGTTCCTGCTCATCGGCCTGCCCACCATCCCCGTCATGCTGATCCTGGGGAAGATGATCCGCTGGGAGGACTACGTGCTGCGCCTGTGGAGGAAGTACTCCAACAAACTGCAGATCCTCAACAGCATCTTCCCAGGTCAGGATGCACTGAGACGTGTCCACGTGTCCTTCTGCTGCTACTGTCCTGTGTGTTTCATTTTCCCCTCGCCGCTGTCTGCAGGCATCGGCTGCCCGGTTCCTCGTATCCCGGCGGAGGCCAGCCCTCTAGCGGACCACGTGTCGGCCACGCGGATCCTGTGCGGCGCCCTCGTCTTTCCTACCATCGCCACCATCGTAGGGAAGCTCATGTTCAGCAGCGTCAACTCCAACCTCCAGAGGACGATCCTGGTGAGGACAGACGGCGCCCTCAGTATGAGGACGGGTCGACTCGGTCCTCTGAGTTTATAGATGTGTCTCTCATTATAGAGGACAGGAGGAGTTTATAGATGTCTCTTATAGAGGACAGGAGGAGTTTATAGATGTGTCTTATTATAGAGGACAGGAGGAGTTTATAGATGTGTCTCTTATAGAGGACAGGAGGAGTTTATAGATGTGTCTCTTATAGAGGACAGGAGGAGTTTATAGATGTGTCTTATTATAGAGGACAGGAGGAGTTTATAGATGTCTCTTATAGAGGACAGGAGAAGTTTATAGATGTCTCTTATAGAGGACAGGAGGAGTTTATAGATGTCTCTTATTATAGAGGACAGGAGGAGTTTATAGATGTCTCTTATTATAGAGGACAGGAGGAGTTTATAGATGTGTCTCTCATTATAGAGGACAGGAGGAGTTTATAGATGTCTCTTATAGAGGACAGGAGGAGTTTATAGATGTGTCTCTTATTATAGAGGACAGGAGGAGTTTATAGATGTCTCTTATTATAGAGGACAGGAGGAGTTTATAGATGTCTCTTATTATAGAGGACAGGAGGAGTTTATAGATGTCTCTTATTATAGAGGACAGGAGGAGTTTATAGATGTGTCTCTTATTATAGAGGACAGGAGGAGTTTATAGATGTCTCTTATAGAGGACAGGAGGAGTTTATAGATGTCTCTTATTATAGAGGACAGGAGGAGTTTATAGATGTCTCTTATAGAGGACAGGAGGAGTTTATAGATGTCTCTTATTATAGAGGACAGGAGGAGTTTATAGATGTCTCTTATTATAGAGGACAGGAGGAGTTTATAGATGTGTCTCTCATTATAGAGGACAGGAGGAGTTTATAGATGTCTCTCATTATAGAGGACAGGAGGAGTTTATAGATGTCTCTTATTATAGAGGACAGGAGGAGTTTATAGATGTCTCTTATTATAGAGGACAGGAGGAGTTTATAGATGTCTCTTATTATAGAGGACAGGAGGAGTTTATAGATGTGTCTCTTATTATAGAGGACAGGAGGAGTTTATAGATGTCTCTTATAGAGGACAGGAGGAGTTTATAGATGTCTCTTATTATAGAGGACAGGAGGAGTTTATAGATGTCTCTTATAGAGGACAGGAGGAGTTTATAGATGTGTCTCTTATTATAGAGGACAGGAGGAGTTTATAGATGTGTCTTATTATAGAGGACAGGAGGAGTTTATAGATGTCTCTTATAGAGGACAGGAGGAGTTTATAGATGTCTCTTATTATAGAGGACAGGAGGAGTTTATAGATGTGTCTCTTATTATAGAGGACAGGAGGAGTTTATAGATGTGTCTCTTATAGAGGACAGGAGGAGTTTATAGATGTCTCTTATTATAGAGGACAGGAGGAGTTTATAGATGTCTCTTATAGAGGACAGGAGGAGTTTATAGATGTCTCTTATTATAGAGGACAGGAGGAGTTTATAGATGTCTTATTATAGAGGACAGGAGGAGTTTATAGATGTGTCTCTTATAGAGGACAGGAGGAGTTTATAGATGTGTCTCTTATTATAGAGGACAGGAGGAGTTTATAGATGTCTCTTATAGAGGACAGGAGGAGTTTATAGATGTCTCTTATTATAGAGGACAGGAGGAGTTTATAGATGTCTTATTATAGAGGACAGGAGGAGTTTATAGATGTCTCTTATAGAGGACAGGAGGAGTTTATAGATGTCTCTTATAGAGGACAGGAGGAGTTTATAGATGTCTCTTATTATAGAGGACAGGAGGAGTTTATAGATGTGTCTCTTATAGAGGACAGGAGGAGTTTATAGATGTGTCTCTTATAGAGGACAGGAGGAGTTTATAGATGTGTCTCTTATAGAGGACAGGAGGAGTTTATAGATGTCTCTTATAGAGGACAGGAGGAGTTTATAGATGTCTCTTATAGAGGACAGGAGGAGTTTATAGATGTCTCTTATAGAGGACAGGAGGAGTTTATAGATGTCTCTTATAGAGGACAGGAGGAGTTTATAGATGTGTCTCTTATAGAGGACAGGAGGAGTTTATAGATGTGTCTCTTATAGAGGACAGGAGGAGTTTACATTATTTAGTGGAGCCTTGGTTCACTTCTGAGTCTCTGTGCTGATTGGACGTTAGAGTCCTTCAGACTTGTGGAAAAGTCTTTTTCAGAGCGCTTGTCTTGTTTTAGGGAGGAATCGCCTTCGTGGCCATCAAGGGGGCGTTTAAGGTCTACTTCAAACAGCAGCAGTACCTGAGACAAGCCCACCGCAGGATCCTCAACTTCCCCGAGCAGGAGGAGGCCTGAGGACCGCCCCAGGACCGCCCCAGGACCGCTCGCTCCGTCTGAGCGGGGGAAGGGAAAAAACAATCAAAACACACACACACACACACACACACACACACACACACACACCTTATAAACCTCCAGGAGCTGAAGCCTGACTGCAGCATGTTAACACACACACACACACACATTGCTGACTAACCCTTATTGTGAGCTGGTAAGGGGGCGGGGCTTGTGTAATCAGGTTTTAAAGTCACTAATAAATAATTGTTTTATCAGGTTGGTTTTGCAGAGTTGAAGCCCCGCCTTCCATGGTTTGTGTTGAGCGGGGAGCGATGCGCTCATGTCGGACATATTAAAGAGAAACGTGCGTTGACGGTTCACAACACGGACGCCACGTGAACTGTGTTTGAACTTTTTATTTACAGCACTTCATCTGTCTGCAGCCGCCAGAACAACATGGCGGCTTCTTCCCTGACACGAGGTCAGCTCGAGCACTTTTCAGAGAGAAGAAACATTTCGGTGATGATTGTACTCGTGTGCATCCTGATCGGAGCGTGAAATCAGAGATTTATTAAATGTGACTTTACTGTTGTCATGGTAACTAAAAATCTCAAACGTCAACGACTTAAGAAAAGAGGCGTGTCAGTGAACTGGTTTGTTTTTGATGATTGTGAGCTTGATGTGGTCAAGCGTCCAGCTGACCTCCCGGGGTTTATTTTACCACGCCACAATCACCTCCAGCACGCCAACAGAGATGACCGGTGTCGTGGCTCCTGACTTCAGACCTCTTGTGGTTTCAGTTCTGTGAATAAATGTATTTTTCCAAATGTTCAAGTGCGTTCTTTGAGACTGGTGGGGGGGGGATTAAAAACAGACACAGAGACTCATTTAGTTGTTTATTAATCAGAAACACAACATGAACCAAAGCGCCCCGTCTCTTCTGATCCACAAAGAAAAAAAAAACCTTCAGATTAAATTTAAACCAATCACTACAAAGGTCACGGTGTAAACGCCTGACGTGATACGTCTGAATAAAGCGTCAGCTACTGTCTGCTGGTCGTCTTTGGGTTCGAACATGAAGGATCTGAACAGTAAAATGCTGGAAAGTATTGAAGAAGCTTTTGATAGAGTACGAGCACGCGCTGGCCAAAAAGGGGAGGGGCTACACAGGAGTTCTGACTCAGGAATCATCCCTTCATTTTATAATTCAGACTAAAGAACTCGTTTCTCAGATCTCAAGCTTAAAATCAAGACTTCTTTTTTCAGACCTAAAAACCAGTTTGTATTTATATATATTATATATTTATATTTCAGTCTTTAACGAGTCACCAGAGCGAGTAACATTGAACTGACAAATCTAAAAGGGCTCAATCAGATACTCAACCTTTCAGGTTTATTTCACAAGATGAGCAAACAGAACATCAGAAGGGGCCGAGAGCCGAGCTGCTGTCTCTGAGACTCCTTCATGAGGGCTTCAAGGGGCCGAGAGCCGAGCTGCTGTCTCTGAGACTCCTTCATGAGGGCTTCAAGGGGCCGAGAGCCGAGCTGCTGTCTCTGCGACTCCTTCATGAGGGCTTCAAGGGGCCGAGAGCCGAGCTGCTGTCTCTGAGACTCCTTCATGAGGGCTTCAAGGGGCCGAGAGCCGAGCTGCTGTCTCTGAGACTCCTTCATGAGGGCTTCAAGGGGCCGAGAGCCGAGCTGCTGTCTCTGAGACTCCTTCATGAGGGCTTCAAGGGGCCGAGAGCCGAGCTGCTGTCTCTGAGACTCCTTCATGAGGGCTTCAAGGGGCCGAGAGCCGAGCTGCTGTCTCTGAGACTCCTTCATGAGGGCTTCAAGGGGCCGAGAGCCGAGCTGCTCAGCTTTAAGCCTCGAGTCTTCAACACGTCTGACACCTTTCATTCGTTTGGAGGAAAAGGCCGAGAGCTGAAGTCTTTTTGATATTTGAAAGAACTCGGGGCTGCGAGCTGAGCTGCTCAGTTTTTAAATTAAGGTATTATGTTTTCATTCAAAAAACAAACCTACCTTACTTATTTTATACTTTATTTAAATTTTTCTAAACATGGTGGGGGGGGGGGGTTTAGGGTCTCACGCTGTCCTCAGGATTATTGCTTAGCGAGTGAACTGCATATTGAATCATAAAAGAAACCTGGTGAGGAACTAGTCCTTGACCCCTCCTTTAGTATCGAACAAGAAATATTTCAGTTAAAGGCTAGCTGCTGTTTGACATCGATGCAGTGGAGGGGGTTGTGGGCCCCCCCCCCTGAAAAGGCACATACTGCAGAAAGTCTCAGACACAGTGATGATGATAAAAGTTCCTCAGTGTTCGAACAAAAAGAAGTTGAAGTGAAAAACAAAAAGATGATCAAAGGTTTTTTTTATTCATAATCCATCTCTAGTAAAATGTCAAGTAAAAAACAGCATGAGGTTCCCCTGAGATGTCCGACTTGCACACTTCTACTGTAAAACTCAATAAAACGTTAAAACCAAATCAGGCGTGACTCTCTAATCAAACTGCTCTTCAAAGGGTCCCAACATTTGACCAGTACGAGCAAACACGTCAAAACCAGTGAAGGGTTAAAAGCAGAGGCTCTTCAGAAACTAAATAAAATGATCTGACTGAGTGTCTTCTTCATGTTTCAGAGAGCTCCATCCAATCAAAGACCTTCATGCAGCTACTGTGTGTGTGTGTGTGTGTGTGTGTGTGTGTGTGTGTGTCTTCTACAGCTAGTCACAATAAACCAGCAGGTCTATGAAAAAGGTTGGTAAAGAATATTTAGCGGGAGGTGTTTGTACGTCTCACACACACACACACACACACACACACACACACACACACACACACACACACACACACACACACACACACACACACACACACACACACACACACACACACACACACACACACACACACACACACACACACACACACACACACACACACACACACACGATGGAAAGGGGGAGGGGGGAGGTGGCAGCAGGTCCCTCGCGGCCGTCCTTCCCTCCCTGTCAGCGGCGTGTCGAGCCGGCAGCATCGCTCACAGTTTGGCAGCCATGAAGTTGATGTGAGGTCGGACCAGCGGGAAGAGAGGCAGGCTCCTCTTGAACTCCGTCATGTCCTGAACCAGCGTGGGCTGCAGAGACAACAAGGCTGCAGGTCAAAGGAGGCGGAGCAACAACAGCTGAACACATCAGTGACAAACAGCTGAACCTTCTGCACATCTCTGATTTCAATGTGTTCAAAAATAACAAACCAGAACGACACAGCTCATCACAGGAACTCTCTTCTACAAATGAAAAGAAACGTAGAACGTGTCAAACACTCTGTGGATCTCTGACGCTCTTAAAGAAACGTAGAACGTGTCAAACACTCTGTGGATCTCTGACGCTCTTAAAGAAACGTAGAACGTGTCAAACACACTGTGGATCTCTGACACTCTTAAAGAAACGTAGAACGTGTAGAACACTCTGTGGATCTCTGACACTCTTAAAGAAACGTAGAACGTGTAGAACACTCTGTGGATCTCTGACCCTCTTAAAGAAACGTAGAACGTGTCAAACACACTGTGGATCTCTGACACTCTTAAAGAAACGTAGAACGTGTCAAACACTCTGTGGATCTCTGACCCTCTTAAAGAAACGTAGAACGTGTCAAACACTCTGTGGATCTCTGACACTCTTAAAGAAACGTAGAACGTGTCAAACACTCTGTGGATCTCTGACCCTCTTAAAGAAACGTAGAACGTGTCAAACACTCTGTGGATCTCTGACGCTCTTAAAGAAACGTAGAACGTGTCAAACACACTGTGGATCTCTGACACTCTTAAAGAAACGTAGAACGTGTAGAACACTCTGTGGATCTCTGACACTCTTAAAGAAACGTAGAACGTGTAGAACACTCTGTGGATCTCTGACACTCTTAAAGAAACGTAGAACGTGTCAAACACTCTGTGGATCTCTGACCCTCTTAAAGAAACGTAGAACGTGTCAAACACTCTGTGGATCTCTGACCCTCTTAAAGAAACGTAGAACGTGTCAAACACTCTGTGGATCTCTGACACTCTTAAAGAAACGTAGAACGTGTCAAACACTCTGTGGATCTCTGACCCTCTTAAAGAAACGTAGAACGTGTCAAACACTCTGTGGATCTCTGACGCTCTTAAAGAAACGTAGAACGTGTCAAACACACTGTGGATCTCTGACACTCTTAAAGAAACGTAGAACGTGTAGAACACTCTGTGGATCTCTGACACTCTTAAAGAAACGTAGAACGTGTAGAACACTCTGTGGATCTCTGACGCTCTTAAAGAAACGTAGAACGTGTCAAACACTCTGTGGATCTCTGACGCTCTTAAAGAAACGTAGAACGTGTCAAACACTCTGTGGATCTCTGACGCTCTTAAAGAAACGTAGAACGTGTCAAACACTCTGTGGATCTCTGACACTCTTAAAGAAACAGAACGTGTCAAACACTCTGTGGATCTCTGACCCTCTTAAAGAAACGTAGAACGTGTCAAACACTCTGTGGATCTCTGACGCTCTTAAAGAAACGTAGAACGTGTCAAACACTCTGTGGATCTCTGACACTCTTAAAGAAACGTAGAACGTGTCAAACACTGTGGATCTCTGACGCTCTTAAAGAAACGTAGAACGTGTCAAACACTCTGTGGATCTCTGACGCTCTTAAAGAAACGTAGAACGTGTCAAACACTCTGTGGATCTCTGACACTCTTAAAGAAACGTAGAACGTGTCAAACACTCTGTGGATCTCTGACGCTCTTAAAGAAACGTAGAACGTGTCAAACACTCTGTGGATCTCTGACGCTCTTAAAGAAACGTAGAACGTGTCAAACACTCTGTGGATCTCTGACGCTCTTAAAGAAACGTAGAACGTGTCAAACACTCTGTGGATCTCTGACACTCTTAAAGAAACGTAGAACGTGTAGAACACTGTGGATCTCTGACACTCTTAAAGAAACGTAGAACGTGTAGAACACTCTGTGGATCTCTGACACTCTTAAAGAAACGTAGAACGTGTCAAACACTCTGTGGATCTCTGACGCTCTTAAAGAAACAGAACGTGTCAAACACTCTGTGGATCTCTGACACTCTTAAAGAAACGTAGAACGTGTAGAACACTCTGTGGATCTCTGACGCTCTTAAAGAAACGTAGAACGTGTCAAACACTCTGTGGATCTCTGACGCTCTTAAAGAAACGTAGAACGTGTCAAACACTCTGTGGATCTCTGACGCTCTTAAAGAAACGTAGAACGTGTCAAACACTCTGTGGATCTCTGACACTCTTAAAGAAACAGAACGTGTCAAACACTCTGTGGATCTCTGACCCTCTTAAAGAAACGTAGAACGTGTCAAACACTCTGTGGATCTCTGACGCTCTTAAAGAAACGTAGAACGTGTCAAACACTCTGTGGATCTCTGACACTCTTAAAGAAACGTAGAACGTGTCAAACACTGTGGATCTCTGACGCTCTTAAAGAAACGTAGAACATGTCAAACACTCTGTGGATCTCTGACGCTCTTAAAGAAACGTAGAACGTGTCAAACACTCTGTGGATCTCTGACACTCTTAAAGAAACGTAGAACGTGTCAAACACTCTGTGGATCTCTGACGCTCTTAAAGAAACGTAGAACGTGTCAAACACTCTGTGGATCTCTGACGCTCTTAAAGAAACGTAGAACGTGTCAAACACTCTGTGGATCTCTGACGCTCTTAAAGAAACGTAGAACGTGTCAAACACTCTGTGGATCTCTGACACTCTTAAAGAAACGTAGAACGTGTAGAACACTGTGGATCTCTGACACTCTTAAAGAAACGTAGAACGTGTAGAACACTCTGTGGATCTCTGACACTCTTAAAGAAACGTAGAACGTGTCAAACACTCTGTGGATCTCTGACGCTCTTAAAGAAACAGAACGTGTCAAACACTCTGTGGATCTCTGACACTCTTAAAGAAACGTAGAACGTGTCAAACACTCTGTGGATCTCTGACACTCTTAAAGAAACGTAGAACGTGTCAAACACTGTGGATCTCTGACACTCTTAAAGAAACAGAACGTGTCAAACACTGTGGATCTCTGACACTCTTAAAGAAACGTAGAACGTGTCAAACACTCTGTGGATCTCTGACACTCTTAAAGAAACGTAGAACGTGTAGAACACTCTGTGGATCTCTGACGCTCTTAAAGAAACGTAGAACGTGTAGAACACTCTGTGGATCTCTGACGCTCTTAAAGAAACGTAGAACGTGTCAAACACTCTGTGGATCTCTGACGCTCTTAAAGAAACGTAGAACGTGTCAAACACTCTGTGGATCTCTGACACTCTTAAAGAAACGTAGAACGTGTCAAACACTCTGTGGATCTCTGACGCTCTTAAAGAAACGTAGAACGTGTCAAACACTCTGTGGATCTCTGACACTCTTAAAGAAACGTAGAACGTGTCAAACACTCTGTGGATCTCTGACACTCTTAAAGAAACGTAGAACGTGTCAAACACTGTGGATCTCTGACGCTCTTAAAGAAACGTAGAACGTGTCAAACACTCTGTGGATCTCTGACGCTCTTAAAGAAACGTAGAACGTGTCAAACACTGTGGATCTCTGACGCTCTTAAAGAAACGTAGAACGTGTCAAACACTCTGTGGATCTCTGACGCTCTTAAAGAAACGTAGAACGTGTCAAACACTCTGTGGATCTCTGACACTCTTAAAGAAACGTAGAACGTGTCAAACACTCTGTGGATCTCTGACGCTCTTAAAGAAACGTAGAACGTGTCAAACACTCTGTGGATCTCTGACACTCTTAAAGAAACGTAGAACGTGTCAAACACTCTGTGATCTCTGACACTCTTAAAGAAACGTAGAACGTGTCAAACACTCTGTGGATCTCTGACGCTCTTAAAGAAACGTAGAACGTGTAGAACACTCTGTGGATCTCTGACACTCTTAAAGAAACGTAGAACGTGTAGAACACTCTGTGGATCTCTGACACTCTTAAAGAAACGTAGAACGTGTAGAACACTCTGTGGATCTCTGACACTCTTAAAGAAACGTAGAACGTGTCAAACACTCTGTGGATCTCTGACGCTCTTAAAGAAACAGAACGTGTCAAACACTCTGTGGATCTCTGAC
Organism: Symphodus melops; assembly: GCF_947650265.1. Lineage (NCBI taxonomy): Eukaryota > Metazoa > Chordata > Actinopteri > Labriformes > Labridae > Symphodus > Symphodus melops. The sequence continues at coordinate 126,424 of NC_136705.1, read as the reverse complement.
ACTCTTAAAGAAACGTAGAACGTGTCAAACACTCTGTGGATCTCTGACACTCTTAAAGAAACGTAGAACGTGTCAAACACTGTGGATCTCTGACACTCTTAAAGAAACGTAGAACGTGTAGAACACTCTGTGGATCTCTGACACTCTTAAAGAAACGTAGAACGTGTAGAACACTCTGTGGATCTCTGACGCTCTTAAAGAAACGTAGAACGTGTCAAACACTCTGTGGATCTCTGACGCTCTTAAAGAAACGTAGAACGTGTAGAACACTCTGTGGATCTCTGACACTCTTAAAGAAACAGAACGTGTCAAACACTGTGGATCTCTGACGCTCTTAAAGAAACAGAATGTGTCAAACACTGTGGATCTCTGACGCTCTTAAAGAAACGTAGAACGTGTCAAACACTCTGTGGATCTCTGACGCTCTTAAAGAAACGTAGAACGTGTAGAACACTCTGTGGATCTCTGACACTCTTAAAGAAACGTAGAACGTGTAGAACACTCTGTGGATCTCTGACACTCTTAAAGAAACGTAGAACGTGTCAAACACTCTGTGGATCTCTGACGCTCTTAAAGAAACGTAGAACGTGTAGAACACTCTGTGGATCTCTGACGCTCTTAAAGAAACGTAGAACGTGTCAAACACTCTGTGGATCTCTGACACTCTTAAAGAAACGTAGAACGTGTAGAACACTCTGTGGATCTCTGACACTCTTAAAGAAACGTAGAACGTGTAGAACACTCTGTGGATCTCTGACACTCTTAAAGAAATATGACTTTCTCTGAAACTAATGAAGATGCAGCTTTGTTCAGGCCGATGACATTTGTTGGAGGTTTTGTTGAACTCGACTTTGGGTGACAAGCTCGTGTTTGTTAAACATTTCTCTTTGGACTTCAGTGTCAGCTGGTGTGAAAAGTTCAAATGGTAAGTGACTGGTTCTGGATCTGCCTCCTGTTGATCACAGATGTAGGCAGTTATGTGGTTAACGTGAGCAGCTGATGATTACCTGAGGCAGGGAGGGAGCAGGAGCCAGGGTGACATCATTCTGGGCGGGGAATTCTCCCACGATGGGACCTGACCAAACACACACACAGTTTAATGTGATGAACACACACACAGTTTAATGTGATGAACACACACACACACAGTTTAATGTGATGAACACACACACACACAGTTTAATGTGATGAACACACACACACACACACACAGTTTAATGTTATGAACACACACACACACACAGTTTAATGTGATGAACACACACACACACACAGTTTAATGTGATGAACACACACACACACACAGTTTAATGTGATGAACACACACACACACACACACACACACAGATTAATGTGATGAACACACACAGAGTTTAATGTGATGAACACACACACACACACACACACACACACACAGTTTAATGTGATGAACACACACACACAGAGTTTAATGTGATGAACACACACACACAGAGTTTAATGTGATGAACACACACACACACACACAGAGTTTAATGTGATGAACACACACACACACACACAGTTTAATGTGATGAACACACACACACACAGATTAATGTGATGAACACACACAGAGTTTAATGTGATGAACACACACACACACACACACACACACACACACAGTTTAATGTGATGAACACACACACACACAGTTTAATGTGATGAACACACACACACACACACACACACTTTAATGTGATGAACACACACAGTTTAATGTGATGAACACACACACACAGTTTAATGTGATGAACACACACACACACACACAGTTTAATGTGATGAACACACACACACACACACAGTTTAATGTGATGAACACACACACACAAACACACACAGTTTAATGTGATGAACACACACACACACACACACAGTTTAATGTGATGAACACACACACACACAGTTTAATGTGATGAACACACACACACACACACAGTTTAATGTGATGAACACACACACACAGTTTAATGTGATGAACACACACACACACACACAGTTTAATGTGATGAACACACACATACACACACACACACACACACAGTTTAATGTGATGAACACACACACACAGTTTAATGTGATGAAAACACACACACAGTTTAATGTGATGAACACACACACACAGTTTAATGTGATGAACACACACACACAGTTTAATGTGATGAACACACACACACAGTTTAATGTGATGAACACACACACACACACAGTTTAATGTGATGAAGAGTCTAAAGATCTGACTCAGATACTCACAGGAGTCCATCTCTCTGGACAGGACATGCACCGACACCTTGTGTCTCCTTGGGGCTTCGACGGTCAGACGATCCTACACACACACACACAAACACACACACAAACACACACACAGTGAACAGGTGTGTGAAGGGGCAGCCTGAAACGTTCTCCATATTTTCAGGAGGATAAAAAAAGAGGGCGTGATCTTTCAGGTTAGCAGTCACATTGGCTCTCTCGTGTTTTTCAACATGAAGTCATCAGAACATGTGAACGTGGGGGCGCTGGTTGCCTAGTGGTTAGTGCACGTGAACCATGTACATGGTGCCTCTCTCTCCTCTGTCCTGGGGTTTGTGTATAGTGGAACACTTACTCTGTAGAAGTTCATGACGTTTTCTTTGGTCAGAGTCTTCAGATAGGCCACTTCAACGTTATCTGAAAAACAACACGTGAAAACATGAGGTCAGATAAACAACACGTTAAAACATGAGGTCTAATAAACAACATGTTAAAACATGAGATCTGATTAACATGTTAAAACATGAGGTCTAATAAACATGTTAAAACATGAGGTCTAATAAACATGTTAAAACATGAGGTCAGATTAACATGTTAAAACATGAGGTCAGATAAACAACATGTTAAAACATGAGGTCAGATAAACAACATGTTAAAACATGAGGTCAGATAAACATGTTAAAACATGAGGTCAGATAAACATGTTAAAACATGAGGTCAGATAAACATGTTAAAACATGAGGTCAGATAAACATGTTAAAACATGAGGTCTGATTAACATGTTAAAACATGAGGTCTAATAAACATGTTAAAACATGAGGTCAGATAAACATGTTAAAACATGAGGTCTAATAAACATGTTAAAACATGAGGTCTAATAAACATGTTAAAACATGAGGTCAGATAAACAACATGTTAAAACATGAGGTCAGATAAACAACATGTTAAAACATGAGGTCAGATAAACAACATGTTAAAACATGAGGTCAGATAAACAACATGTTAAAACATGAGGTCAGATAAACAACATGTTAAAACATGAGGTCAGATAAACAACATGTTAAAACATGAGGTCAGATAAACAACATGTTAAAACATGAGGTCAGATAAACATGTTAAAACATGAGGTCAGATTAACATGTTAAAACATGAGGTCAGATTAACAACATGTTAAAACATGAGGTCAGATAAACAACATGTTAAAACATGAGGTCAGATAAACAACATGTTAAAACATGAGGTCTGATAAACATGTTAAAACATGAGGTCAGATAAACATGTTAAAACATGAGGTCAGATTAACATGTTAAAACATGAGGTCAGATAAACAACATGTTAAAACATGAGGTCAGATAAACAACATGTTAAAACATGAGGTCAGATAAAAAACATGTTAAAACATGAGGTCAGATAAACAACATGTTAAAACATGAGGTCAGATTAACATGTTAAAACATGAGGTCAGATTAACATGTTAAAACATGAGGTCAGATAAACAACATGTTAAAACATGAGGTCAGTTAAACAACATGTTAAAACATGAGGTCAGATAAACAACATGTTAAAACATGAGGTCAGATAAACAACATGTTAAAACATGAGGTCAGATAAAAAACATGTTAAAACATGAGGTCAGATAAAAAACATGTTAAAACATGAGGTCAGATAAAAAACATGTTAAAACATGAGGTCAGATAAACAACATGTTAAAACATGAGGTCAGATAAACAACATGTTAAAACATGAGGTCAGATAAACAACATGTTAAAACATGGTCAGATAAACAACATGTTAAAACATGGTCAGATAAACAACATGTTAAAACATGGTCAGATAAACAACATGTTAAAACATGAGGTCAGATAAACAACATGTTAAAACATGAGGTCAGATAAACAACATGTTAAAACATGAGGTCAGATAAACAACATGTTAAAACATGAGGTCAGATAAACAACATGTTAAAACATGAGGTCAGATAAACAACATGTTAAAACATGAGGTCAGATAAACAACATGTTAAAACATGAGGTCAGATAAACAACATGTTAAAACATGAGGTCAGATAAACATGTTAAAACATGAGGTCTGATAAACATGTTAAAACATGAGGTCTGATAAACATGTTAAAACATGAGGTCAGATAAACATGTTAAAACATGAGGTCAGATTAACATGTTAAAACATGAGGTCAGATAAACAACATGTTAAAACATGAGGTCAGATAAACAACATGTTAAAACATGAGGTCAGATAAACAACATGTTAAAACATGAGGTCAGATAAAAAACATGTTAAAACATGAGGTCAGATAAACAACATGTTAAAACATGAGGTCAGATAAACAACATGTTAAAACATGAGGTCAGATTAACATGTTAAAACATGAGGTCAGATTAACAACATGTTAAAACATGAGGTCAGATAAACAACATGTTAAAACATGAGGTCAGATAAACAACATGTTAAAACATGAGGTCAGATAAACAACATGTTAAAACATGAGGTCAGATAAACAACATGTTAAAACATGAGGTCAGATAAAAAACATGTTAAAACATGAGGTCAGATTAACAACATGTTAAAACATGAGGTCAGATAAACAACATGTTAAAACATGAGGTCAGATAAACAACATGTTAAAACATGGTCAGATAAACAACATGTTAAAACATGGTCAGATAAACAACATGTTAAAACATGAGGTCAGATAAACAACATGTTAAAACATGAGGTCAGATAAACATGTTAAAACATGAGGTCAGATAAACATGTTAAAACATGAGGTCAGATAAACAACATGTTAAAACATGAGGTCAGATAAACAACATGTTAAAACATGAGGTCAGATAAACAACATGTTAAAACATGAGGTCAGATAAAAAACATGTTAAAACATGAGGTCAGAATAACAACATGTTAAAACATGAGGTCAGATAAACAACATGTTAAAACATGAGGTCAGATAAACAACATGTTAAAACATGAGGTCAGATAAACATGTTAAAACATGAGGTCAGATAAACATGTTAAAACATGAGGTCAGATAAACAACATGTTAAAACATGAGGTCAGATAAACAACATGTTAAAACATGAGGTCAGATAAACAACATGTTAAAACATGAGGTCAGATAAACAACATGTTAAAACATGAGGTCAGATAAACATGTTAAAACATGAGGTCAGATAAACATGTTAAAACATGAGGTCAGATAAACATGTTAAAACATGAGGTCAGATAAACAACATGTTAAAACATGAGGTCAGATAAACAACATGTTAAAACATGAGGTCAGATAAACAACATGTTAAAACATGAGGTCAGATAAAAAACATGTTAAAACATGAGGTCAGATTAACAACATGTTAAAACATGAGGTCAGATAAACAGCATGTTAAAACATGAGGTCAGATAAACAACATGTTAAAACATGAGGTCAGATAAACAACATGTTAAAACATGAGGTCAGATAAACATGTTAAAACATGAGGTCAGATAAACATGTTAAAACATGAGGTCAGATTAACAACATGTTAAAACATGAGGTCAGATAAACAACATGTTAAAACATGAGGTCTGATAAACAACATGTTAAAACATGAGGTCTGATAAACAACATGTTAAAACATGAGGTCAGATAAACATGTTAAAACATGAGGTCAGATAAACAACATGTTAAAACATGAGGTCAGATTAACAACATGTTAAAACATGAGGTCAGATAAACAACATGTTAAAACATGAGGTCAGATAAACATGTTAAAACATGAGGTCAGATAAACAACATGTTAAAACATGAGGTCAGATAGAGAAAAATATGTCTGACAGTTTGATACTACTGTGACATCAGCCCATAAAGAGACCGACATTCTTCATGTTTAAATAAAATCTCTCTGAACGATTCACAGCATGGAGAAGTACTGAAGCTTCTTCTGAACCACACGCTGACCGAGTAGAAACTGAGCCCCGTTTAGAGAGTATTCACACAATAAGCCAGACTCAGGAGTTTTTCACTGACCAGGTATCCATCCTGTACTCAAGTGCGTGGCATCATTTGTATTCATCGTTAGTTTGTCAACCATGAAGAGCTTTACAGTCTGCTGAATTCAAGAATCACAGATTCCCTGTTCAAAGGAACAGTTAGCTAGTGTCTCACCCTCATCTGTGACCTCACATCATAAAAGGTTCGCTGGCTCGGACACTCCATGTGAAGAGTCCTCGCCTCTGATTGGACGGGCTGATTAAAATACAGACGAAAAAAGTTGATCCTATTCATTGCTGCTCCAGGATCAACTGTGCGTCATAGAGGTCGCCACACCGAGAGCAGGCGCTCTACGCTCAGACTGTCCACTAACACAGCTTTTCTCTCTTCAGCTCGAGTAGAAACAGGATTTTCAAAGCACTAATCATGAAGTTCAGAAGGGAGAGAAAATTCCAGCCACCCTGACAAGACTGCTGAAACACGACGCAGCTAAAAATCTTCCAATCGAAATCAGCCAATCAGTGGCAACGTGGACTATGAAGTTGAGCAGACCTTCTGCTCACGTTTTGTAGGAGGGGCTCGATACTCTCTCTGATGAGTTTAAATCATTTTTCCTTTTTTGACAGTAAATTTGTGACTTCTGTTTTCAGAATCTGAAGTCCTGCTGATTAGTGTCGGGATCAGAGATCCTAAAAAGAGAAGTTCTACTGCTGAGAGATGTTCTCTAATCTTTACCTCTGTCGAAGTTCTACTGCTGAGAGATGTTCTCTAATCTTTACCTCTGTCGAAGTTATACTGCTGAGAGATGATCTCTAATCTTTACCTCTGTCGAAGTTCTACTGCTGAGAGATGATCTCTAATCTTTACCTCTGTCGAAGTTATACTGCTGAGAGATGTTCTCTAATCTTTACCTCTGTTGAAGTTCTACTGCTGAGAGATGATCTCTAATCTTTACCTCTGTCGAAGTTCTACTGCTGAGAGATGATCTCTAATCTTTACCTCTGTCGAAGTTCTACTGCTGAGAGATGATCTCTAATCTTTACCTCTGTCGAAGTTCTACTGCTGAGAGATGATCTCTAATCTTTACCTCTGTCGAAGTTCTACTGCTGAGAGATGATCTCTAATCTTTACCTCTGTCGAAGTTCTACTGCTGAGAGATGATCTCTAATCTTTACCTCTGTCGAAGTTCTACTGCTGAGAGATGTTCTCTAATCTTTACCTCTGTCGAAGTTCTACTGCTGAGAGATGATCTCTAATCTTTACCTCTGTCGAAGTTCTACTGCTGAGAGATGATCTCTAATCTTTACCTCTGTCGAAGTTCTACTGCTGAGAGATGATCTCTAATCTTTACCTCTGTCGAAGTTCTACTGCTGAGAGATGATCTCTAATCTTTACCTCTGTCGAAGTTCTACTGCTGAGAGATGATCTCTAATCTTTACCTCTGTCGAAGTTCTACTGCTGAGAGATGATCTCTAATCTTTACCTCTGTCGAAGTTATACTGCTGAGAGATGATCTCTAATCTTTACCTCTGTCGAAGTTATACTGCTGAGAGATGATCTCGCCCCAGTACTTGGCGCACTCGGCCGACAGCTTCTTGGGTTTGTCCAGGCGGCGGATGGCGAGCGCCTGGATGTGTTTCTGGAAGGCTTCGTCGCTCATCTCTTCCACAGACTTCTCCATGGTGCAGAGGAAAGCCTCCACGCGGCTCTCCAAATAGTGTGGCGCCTTCTCCGACTGGATGATGAAGCGCAGGCCCTGCACGCCGTTAGCCCGCCGAGGCCCGCTGAAGACGATGTAGCCTGGGGGTTGAAGGACGGGTGGAGAGAGGGTGCTTTAGCTTCACAATTATTACTTCAAAAAGCATTTTATTATAACCTTAACTCAAGCTAACATTAACCCTTTATAGAGTCTTCACGCTGTCGTTGACTCACCCAGCTGCTCTTTGGTCCTCAGCGTGTTGAAGCAGGGCTCCGAGATGATCTGACAGAACAGCTCCAGCAGCATGTTGTCATTGGTGCTCTGCATGTCGGTCTGATAGTAGATCTCAATGCCACAGTTGTTGTGCACCTCGTTCCTCTGCTGGTAAACGTACCAGCCGCCTGAAACAGCAGCAGTGTTTCTGTCAGCGTGTAAAGAAATAAACTGAGAGACGTCAGGGAGAGAGGGGACGCCATGCGGGAAAGGAGCCACAGCTTGGACCTAAAGCTGGACCGCCTGGAGGACGACAGCCTCTCTCAAGGAGCACGTCTAAAGGTTACCTTCACATCGCCATGTGAACAGAATCAGATGGTTTTTAGCTTGCTCGGCGCCAACCGTTGAGCGGCTAGGAAGAAATCAGAGCCAATTAAAAAAAAATAATTTGGCGCATCTTTAGCAGGGATCGAGCACGATGCACCACGGGGGGGGGGGTGTTACCTGAGATGGTCACGTCCTGCATCAGAGTTAGGCCACGCCCATCTAAATAAGTGCTCAGGTTTTTTTTTTTTTTTAAAGGTTTAATTTGGGCATTTTCATGGCGTTTATTGTAGGAGGACAGTGGATAGGGTCAGTAAGCGGGGAGAGACATGCAGGGAAACACGCCACAGACCGGACGCGATCCCGGGCCGCCTGCGCGAGGACTGTAGCCTCAAATGCGTGGGGACGCACGCAGTGCCACTGCGCCCCCACTTTAGCTCACTTTAGCTGCAAACTGCTGATCTGAGGTTTCTTCAGCTCGAGGAGCACTCACACAGAAAAGGTCAAACGGAGGACAGCAGCGCCGCTGAATGCTAACGTGCTGCTTCTCGTCTTTGATCTTTCGAGCAGAGGAGACGAGCCGTCCGTCCGGCTCAGAGGAATCTGCCTCCACTCAGCTTCGATGAGATCAAGTTCACTTTGAAAGAAAGACGAGTTTGAGGAAAATGCTGACTCAGCACTTTCCCACTTGGGGAGTGTCATGAATCTTTTTTCACGTCCAGAGTCCACAAACATTAACAGTTAGGGATAAGCGGGAACAGTAACAGGAAGTGTTACACATATTTGACTGCAAAGGTCAAACTGTAAACGCCATAAATGACCACGAGCTTTTAATGCACAAAATGACTGAATGAAAGACTGACTGCTGATTCAGCAGGTCTGACATGTAACACATCTTTATGACATCATCAGTTTGAATCCTTAACCAATCATTTCACAGGGACCGTAAACACTTCCTCCTTCGTCTTCCCAGGAGCAGATTACGTGTTTTTGGATAAGGACTGATCAGCGTGGTCACTTAGCGGGCGTGATGGCGAGGATTAGTGGGTAGGGACTGATCGGCGTGGTCACTGAGCGGGCGTGATGGCGAGGATTAGTGGGTAGGGACTGATCGGCGTGGTCACTGAGCGGGCGTGATGGCGAGGATTAGTGGGTAGGGACTGATCGGCGTGGTCACTTAGCGGGCGTGATGGCGAGGATTAGTGGGTAGGGACTGATCGGCGTGGTCACTTAGCGGGCGTGATGGCGAGGATTAGTGGGTAGGGACTGATCGGCGTGGTCACTTAGCGGGCGTAGTGGCGAGGATTAGTGGGTAGGGACTGATCGGCGTGGTCACTGAGCGGGCGTGATGGCGAGGATTAGTGGGTAGGGACTGATCGGCGTGGTCACTTAGCGGGCGTGATGGCGAGGATTAGTGGGTAGGGACTGATCGGCGTGGTCACTGAGCGGGCGTGATGGCGAGGATTAGTGGGTAGGGACTGATCGGCGTGGTCACTGAGCGGGCGTGATGGCGAGGATTAGTGGGTAGGGACTGATCGGCGTGCTCACTGAGCGGGCGTCATGGCGAGGATTAGTGGGTAGGGACTGATCGGCGTGCTCACTGAGCGGGCGTGATGGCGAGGATTAGTGGGTAGGGACTGATCAGCGTGGTCACTTAGCGGGCGTGATGGCGAGGATTAGTGGGTAGGGACTGATCGGCGTGCTCACTGAGCGGGCGTGATGGCGAGGATTAGTGGGTAGGGACTGATCAGCGTGGTCACTGAGCGGGCGTGATGGCGAGGATTAGTGGGTAGGGACTGATCGGCGTGGTCACTGAGCGGGCGTGATGGCGAGGATTAGTGGGTAGGGACTGATCGGCGTGGTCACTGAGCGGGCGTGATGGCGAGGATTAGTGGGTAGGGACTGATCGGCGTGGTCACTGAGCGGGCGTGATGGCGAGGATTAGTGGGTAGGGACTGATCAGCGTGGTCACTTAGAGGGCGTCATGGCGAGGATTAGTGTGTAGGGACTGATCGGCGTGCTCACTTAGAGGGCGTCATGGCGAGGATTAGTGTGTAGGGACTGATCGGCGTGGTCACTGAGCGGGCGTGATGGCGAGGATTAGTGGGTAGGGACTGATCAGCGTGGTCACTTAGCGGGCGTGATGGCGAGGATTAGTGGGTAGGGACTGATCGGCGTGCTCACTTAGAGGGCGTCATGGCGAGGATTAGTGTGTAGGGACTGATCGGCGTGGTCACTGAGCGGGCGTGATGGCGAGGATTAGTGGGTAGGGACTGATCGGCGTGGTCACTTAGCGGGCGTGATGGCGAGGATTAGTGGGTAGGGACTGATCGGCGTGGTCACTGAGCGGGCGTCATGGCGAGGATTAGTGGGTAGGGACTGATCGGCGTGCTCACTGAGCGGGCGTCATGGCGAGGATTAGTGGGTAGGGACTGATCGGCGTGCTCACTGAGCGGGCGTCATGGCGAGGATTAGTGGGTAGGGACTGATCGGCGTGGTCACTGAGCGGGCGTCATGGCGAGGATTAGTGGGTAGGGACTGATCGGCGTGGTCACTGAGCGGGCGTGATGGCGAGGATTAGTGGGTAGGGACTGATCGGCGTGGTCACTGAGCGGGCGTGATGGCGAGGATTAGTGGGTAGGGACTGATCGGCGTGCTCACTGAGCGGGCGTCATGGCGAGGATTAGTGGGTAGGGACTGATCGGCGTGGTCACTGAGCGGGCGTCATGGCGAGGATTAGTGGGTAGGGACTGATCAGCGTGGTCACTTAGCGGGCGTGATGGCGAGGATTAGTGGGTAGGGACTGATCGGCGTGCTCACTGAGCGGGCGTGATGGCGAGGATTAGTGGGTAGGGACTGATCGGCGTGGTCACTGAGCGGGCGTGATGGCGAGGATTAGGGTGTAGGGACTGATCGGCGTGCTCACTGAGCGGGCGTCATGGCGAGGATTAGGGTGTGTGCGAGTTCAAACCTACCGTCGGGAACTTGCACCTCTCTGTAGCGAATCAGTTGGCTGGGGAGGAGGGGCTTAGTGTGAGCGTGCTCAATGAGCGTGTCCTCCAGCATCTGCATCATGCTGAGAGCCGACTGAGAAAACAAAAACAGGATCTCATGTTACATATAATAATTAGCATGACCTGATTCTATGATAACATGTATGATGTTTCACACACGTCATTCATCAGGCCGCTCACATGTAACTTTATGTTACTTTGATGTTGATGAAAAAAATCAGCTTTACTGACGTCCATGAAAATGTTTAATATCATTCACACATTCTGAGGATGAACCAGCCAATCCAGCACATGTCACCATTATTTAAACTTTAAAGAAGAATTCTGTCTACTTGAAAACCATATTTGTTGTTCATATTTCTCTTGATGTTTTGAAGGACTAACTGCATTGTTGCTGTCAGCTGAATATCTGTGCCGTCCTGACCTCCACTCTTCAGGCTTTGCTTTAGAAACAAGGAGCCGACAGCTGTAGCCACGTCTGACCATCATGGAGATCAGAGTGGAGAAAGTTCGCCTGCATAGAGTCTCATTCCTGCTTTTCAGCAGACGGTGACGCCTCCTTTAAAGTGTGACTCTCTAAGAGGTTTGAAAAACAGTCCTCTGTGATAGAAGCGGACGGATGAAGGAGATTCAGAGGACTGAGCGGCTCTCCCTTTGGACCTCGTCTAAAATCAATCTAAGTCTTCAGCATGTCCAAAAAGAAAAACAGCTGGAACCACATGACAAGCCGCCTGCTCTCTGCAAAGAAACCCGAGCCCTGTTAGGGAAGCTTTAAAAAGCACAATCAGCTTCCCTTCTTCAGATCTGAAGGTCGTCTGTGTTCATGATATCAACACTTTGAAAGTGTTTTAACTTTTTTTAAATATTTGAGCAAACAAGCCTCCATGGTTCTGATCTGTGTCGCTACATATGGCTGTGGTATATGACAGATCCTCTAACAGTGTATGAAAGGCACTTTATTACCATGGTTCATATGGAACTGGGTTAGGGTTAGCTAACCCAGTTAGGGTTAGCTAACCCTAACTGGGTTAGGGTTAGCTAACCCTATCGGACAGACAGAGGGTCATAAAATAAATAAAATATAAAAGCAGGCACAAACCTCCTTGGTGATGTTCCCGTGGAGAAGGGCTTCGATGTGTAACCGTGACAGCAGCTGAGGTATGAAGGCCTTGAGGCGTGCCAGAGTTACATCTGGAAAACAGATAACAACAATCAACCAATCAAATCAACCCAAATCCAATCAAAGAGCGATTTCTAGCCCTGAGGAAAGGCTCGACTCTGATTGGCTCCCACAAGTTAAAGACTAAACTATGGACTTTGAGACCGAAGTCAAGAAAGAAAAGGTGGCTTTAAAGTTGTCTCACCCTCCAGAGCTTCTCGGAGCTCGTCTTTGGTCCAAGCAACCTCGGTCATTAGCAGACGGAGGTAGTACATGGCGTGCTGGTGAGGCTGCTCGGCTCTGAAGTTATTCAAAGACCTCATGTACTGTGGGAAGACAGAGAAGCACTTTACTGTTCCATAAGTTCTAAACGCCGAGGTGAAAAGGTCATCCGTTTAAAGCATCATGACTCAGCAGAACTTACCGCCTCTTTGATGATGTCAAAGCGCTTCTCATCGATGTCGAAAGTGGCCATCTTCTCCATGATCTTCTTCAGCAGGATGTGCTGTTTGTCATTGTAACCTTTAACAGACAGCTGCGGCAGAAAAAGGAGCGTCATCAACAAAGATCCGTACCATCAGAACTTATCGCACAAGTTTCATTTATGGATTTACAAAAATATTCATTGTTGGCGATGCAAACTAACTGCTCTGTCACCAGCAGAGGGCGCTGTGTGGACAACACGTGACACGGTGGTACACAGACATGCTAACAGCTCTGTCACCAGCAGAGGGCGCTGTGTGGACAACATGATCACGTGACACGGTGGTACACAGACATGCTAACAGCTCTGTCACCAGCAGAGGGCGCTGTGTGGACAACACGTGACACGTGACTCGGTGGTACACAGACATGTTAACAGCTCTGTCACCAGCAGAGGGCGCTGTGTGGACAACATGATCACGTGACTCGGTGGTACACAGACATGCTAACAGCTCTGTCACCAGCAGAGGGCGCTGTGTGGACAACATGATCACGTGACTCGGTGGTACACAGACATGCTAACAGCTCTGTCACCAGCAGAGGGCGCTGTGTGGACAACATGTGACACGTGACTCGGTGGTACACAGACATGCTAACAGCTCTGTCACCAGCAGAGGGCGCTGTGTGGACAACATGATCACGTGACTCGGTGGTACACAGACATGCTAACAGCTCTGTCACCAGCAGAGGGCGCTGTGTGGACAACATGATCACGTGACTCGGTGGTACACAGACATGCTCAGTTACTCTCCAGCTAAGTGACTTGTTAACTGAGGACTGGGCACACGAGATGTGTTCATCTCTCTCGACAGATAGAAGACAGATCAGTCAAGATGTTGCTATCAGAATCTTTCTCGTGTCAAACCCAACATATCTGCCCTTCTGTCATGATAGCATGAAACATCACATGCAGGGAATCACAGGGGAACCCATAAGACGAAGGCTTTGTGTTTGTCTCGGTCAGGAGAAGAGGTTCTTCATCTTCATGGACCTGGTTCAGTAAAATAAAGACAACCGCAGTGTTTGTACTTCCAGTCAGGTGATGATAAGACTTCCTGAGGATGAGCCTGAACAGGAAGGTTTCTAACTTGTTTACAAGCTAAATTAATGACAAGAGCTGTTCTTCATCAAACGAGTAACGTTTTAACTGAAGTATAAAGACAGAGGAGGAGAGTATTCTCATCCCAAATAGAAACAGATCTATAGAAGGGAATCCTCAACACAAACAGATTCAGTGAAGCCGTCCTGACATGCCGATGACGAGTCTTTTCAATGTGGAAAAGAAAGGTCAAGATTTTTTAAAGCCTCCATTTTGCAAAGTCATCCACGCTCTACACCCTTCATGACTCAGCAAAATCTCCAGCCAACATGGCTTCACGTCCTGCCCACTCCCTTTGGCTGAGTCTCCTAACATCATTAACCTTGCTCAACAAGCCGCTGACTCACGGCCATGATATACAGACCGCCACACAGACGGGAGCTTCCTTTGATCTTGGAAAGACGGAGGTCATGCAGGTTACTGGGTTAAAGGATGCAGAAATCAGAAAGCTCAAAGAGAAAGGAAGAAACACCACCACCACCACTGCAAACCAGTTCCACTCTCACAGCAGGTGGTCACTTTGTTCTGAAGGCACGCATTCGAGAAGACAGATGGATTTATTCATTTATTGGTCCGCGATAGGGCGGACTCTGGCTGGAGGGAAATATGTTATCACAAGTCTCAAAAACCATCCTTATAGCTGGGGGACATTGAGCTGGTCTGTGGAGGAAAAACACAAACCAGCAGACAAATCACTGATGTGAGAGAAAACATGGAAGTAGAAAACTCAAAGTTAAGTCCACACAGCCTCAGAGCGGACCAGCACCCCCCCTTCACACGTCTTACTTACGAGGATGGCATTCATCCCCGAGGCTACGCCATACACCAGCCCGGCCAGGCGGGCTGCATATGTATACTCTTTTAAATCATCCTTCAGTAACCTGAAGAACAGGAAGGTCATGTTGCAGTGCTGGGGGTCTGTGTAAAGGTAGCGACTGATGGAAGGGAAAAAGGACAAAAACAAAAATACATGTTTGTTGGTAATGTTGTGTTGACAAGAACAGAAACACAAGAACGATATGAAGAGTATGTATATGCAGCCTCGTGACCAGCTTGACGTCACAATCAGGAACTAGGAGGCGTGGCTGGGACTCGGCCTCGCCTGTGTGAACTACAGGCAGCAGAATGGATCTGACTGTCTGCCTGGGTATGTGACAACATGAAAAGCTCTTACAGTGGTGATGGTTTGGCAGGGCGGTGGATAAGTGAACAAAGAAAGGGTTGAAGGCGGATAAAGAGGAAGATGCAGACAGAACAGAGACCAGCCAGGTCTGGATCAGGAGGTTTTTAAACTCTACGTGTTCACCATCTCAAATTAGCCTAAAATGTTGAACATCAACACAAGAGATGAAATTTGTGTTTTTTCGGTCGGCTACAGACGGCTCGCAGTCACCTGACCCGGCTGAGCCTCCACAGTCCGGTCTGAGGAGGATAAAGGATGAGACTTTGAGGTCTGACGGGGATGCAGCGTTAGGGCGAGAAGGGAGGGGGAAGGATTTTGGATACTTACATACATCCCATAGACGGTATTTTGGAGGTCATAGTTCAAGCCAGCTAGCTCGGCTGCATATGCATACTCGTTGAGGGAGTCCTTGAGGAGCTCCAGGTATAAATATGCCATGTTACAATGCAATGGGTCCACATAAGCAAACGGGCTGTAGAGAAAATGGCAGTAATCAAACATCATCGGGACGCCAGTCTCGACATTTCCTCATCACGAGAGACAACACAGTAAATCCAAGAACTTGATTCTACCATAAAACAAAAGACTTTCACCTCAGGTATCAGGGGAGCAGGCCACTAGGTGTGATTTAGTTACATTACACTTTTATTGGGTTATATTATCTAACACCCCCCCCCACCCTTACACGCCCAACTGTGAGCCAACGGCCAACGTCACCTGAGCGCTCACCTCAGGTCAGGAGTTTGCTAGCGAATATTAACATACACAATAATAAAGTCTTGTTGTAAATATGAAACATCCTGATAGCTTATTCCTCAGGGGCAGAGCAGTAAAGCTACACTGCAGTGATCTCTTATCCAACATGAGAACTGTGTCCTCATCAGTGACTCACCTGAAGAACTCAAAGTTCAGGCATGCCTTGGGCAGGAAAAACTTGTCATCCTGTTTGAACCACACCTTGCTCATAGCAGTGTCCTAGAAAACACAGAACAGGATCATTATAATCTAAAGACATGGTCTGAGGTTTATTTATTCAGTCTATAAGGACCACACAGTCCTGTGCAGAGTGCAAACACTTGCCTTGATTAAGGCGGGGACAGACGGAGAGTCTTTCTCCAGAGGGTAGATCTCAAAGCTGGTGGGGATGAACTCGTTTTTCATTGGTAATTTGAACTTGCCGTTAAGGTCTGCACTCGCCCATTTCTAAAAGAAAAGACAGCAGACGGACGTGGTCATGCACTCCACACAGTAAGGTTTCAGTAAGAGCATGGCATCCACAGCCACTCACCTCGATGGTCTCTTCAGAGATGGCTTCCTGTTTGTACTGCGTGCCGTACCACTCTTCTGTCTTGTCCGTTTGTCCTTCAAATGACTTTGACACCACTGCAACTCTGGTGACAAAATGCTTAGCATGGTCACTCATCTGTGAGAGCAGACGGTAAGTCCTCCTCATATTTGATAAATTCTTGTTTTTGACCATCGAAGATGTTAAAATGTCTTAACAGCACAAACAATGATATTTTGAAACAGAAACAAAAACAGGAAGTGACACTGCTTGGACCTCTAATTACAATAAAGTTACTGATGACACAGCGATGTTCCAACTTTATCCACAGCTGCTACAAAGACACAAATAAAGAATGGGACACAGTCGGGCCTGAAGAGCAGAACTGGCAGAACTTCAAGGTTAACCATCACTTTAGTAGAGAAGAGGAAACTCCATCTGTCAGCGTCAGCCAATGAGGGCATCCGTTGTAAGCATTAAGGAATGATGTAACTCTTGTAGGAATTCACGTCACGATAACAGATTTTTAATCAGTCTCCTGATCTCTAAATGACACATCAGTGTTTCTGAGCTTTGGTCCTAATATAACATGAAGCAGCAGAGGAGGTTTGAGACTCTGTAGAAACCAGCTCTCTCTGAACGCTCTGTTTGGTGTGTGTGTGTCTCTTTAAATACAATAAGCCCCGCCCCCTGAGTTTTCTCCGTAGACATCACTCCTTCAATAGAGAGAATAAAAATGGTGGACCTGATCAAAAGTTTATCTCTTGGCTGGGGGAGGAGCCTATGTGTGGAGACACCAGGGGAGGGGAGGGGCTTATTTTACCAGAATCCCAGTGTGACATCACAAGGAGAGCAGATTGTAAACGGAGCATTTCTCTCTGTGTTGTCAGACTCCATGTTGTGGGTCAGTAGACTCTCAGGTTACCCAGACAGATGTTCAGAAACACTGAAGAGGATTAATCCTTACCCTCCTTTACAGGAGGTGACAGAAACAGAGAATACTTTCATAGTAATAATAAAGTTTCACATGATTCTTCTTTGTTCAGTCATTTTATCCTCTTTCAGTCATGAAAGCTAAACAAGTTATAAGGACACACTAAAGTCATCATGAAACACTGACCTGACATATTCTGGTCTCAGTTTATCCAGAACCATCTCAATCAGATCTGGCCTGAAGTCCTCCAAAAGGTACTCAGCAGCTAAAATCTCTTCTAGAGGGTAGTACTGAAACACACAAAGAAAGAAGCTTCAAGTGTGACGATTAACAAGCAACACGCGGATCCTTTTTATTCCCTCGGCTGTCCTTCATCAGGATAACATGTTAAAGCTGAATCACTGAGTATACGCCTCCTCACTGTGAAGAGAGGATGACATCATCCGACATGATTTACATCGTCTGGCTAAAAGACTAACACGATGTACATCTGTGATTGTTCTCAGTCACCTCTTTTCAATCAGTGGTCACATCAGGTGTGAAGAATAAAAGTCTGACTGTCCCTCTGTTAAATCTGCAGCAAACACAGTGAGCGGCTTCCCTGGAAACAGCCGGACGGCGAGCAGACTTACGTGTAGTAAACCGGCCACTTTGGAGGTGTAGCCGCGTGGCCGCTCCTTATCCTTGAACCTGAAGGCCACTTTGTTTAAGTCCTGCAGAGACGGGCAGAGAGAGGGTGAAAAGGGAAAACAATAATGTGCAGATTAAGTTCAATCACTAATATGTTGGTATTTATGCAATTTCAATTATTCAGACTGATGTTTCAAGGCGCTACCTTTACGCCCCCGTGACGTTTCGCTTTTAATTTGAGTGTTTTGGAGGTTTAATGAGGGAACAAAGTGAGCACACTGAGTACCGTCCGCAGAGGTAGTGGCGAAAGGCGAGCGGCGGAGCACAGCTCTGTGCACGTCTGACCCCGTGTGTACGAGTAGCTCGCAGTAAAGCAATGTGAATTCACAGACTTGGACACCAAGTCGTCGCTCCGTTTGAACACAACATGAGTTACCTTGCACTCCTCAAACACCCAGGCCTGAGGTCCCTCCGTGCGCAGCTTCTGGATGTACTGGAACATGTGGAAGATGATGTCCTCGACGTGCACTGCAGAGGCAGAAGTCTCAATGTGAAGAGGAATTAACAGATGGGCAGATCAACACATGGGAAAGTACTTACAGAGTCCCTCCTCAGTCAGATCCACGTTGATGATAAAGAACATGAATCCTCGGGCTCCTTCTTTCTGCCCTCCAACGAGGGTGTTCACCCAGCCTATAAAATCAAAACCATCATTTTCATAAAGCTAATCAAACGCAATGTCGATTGAATAATTTTGGATTCCTTTAAATGCTTTCAAAAAAACAAACATGTCGAAGCTACCTTTAGATTTGAGCTCTGATAACAAACTTCCCGGTCCCTCGTGACCAATCAGGTGTCCCAGATAATGTCCTGGGTTAGATTTGTAGTACTTCTGAAGGTCTGGGATTGGGAAAGTCACGTACAGGTTCCTGATGTCTTTGATGGGCACCACTTTGTAGAATTGCTGTAAAGATGAGTCATGTATGTTAGGAAACGTCGTCGGCTGTCTCGCTGCAGTAATGTGCCGACTGTGAGAAACGTCTTACTCGCAGGTGCTCTTCCTGGAACGGGTGTTCGGGGAACTCGGGGATAGGCACGTTCTTGTTCTCCACTTCTCCAAAAAGTTTCACCACCATGGACGCCAGCTCGTCTAAAGACTCTGTGAAAAGAGAAAATGAAAGATGAGCAAGAGAGAAGAACTCATGAGCACACATCCAGGAATAATCCAAACAGACCGGCAGCTCTCCAACATGTCATCCCGAGGCGTTTCCCCACGTTTCTCCTTCTGTGGCATGTTTGACCAATAAATGAAGACCCAATGTTTGCCAGCTCTGAGGACTAAAGACATGGCAAACTCCCCACAGCTAGAAGTTCGTTACACTCTGCATCGGCTGCCCTTCGATGTGTGCATGTGGGCGGGGCTTATCCCTAACAAATAAACGGATCCATAAATGAAACGTGACAAAGATATGATGGAGTCCAAGCTGCTTTGAATGGTTTGAGCTCTGCCAAACATGACGTGCACGTTTCTTTCTTCTATAACTGACGGCTTGAAGGAGGAGTTAGTCACCTCTTCCTAACACACACAGGCCCATCAGGTTGGAGGAGTAGTACATCGAATGAAACTTCAGGAGCTCCTGGCGGATGTCGACGCCATCTTTGGACGGTCGGGTCTCCAGCGTCAACTTGTTACCTACAAAAAAAAAAAACACGTTGAGCTGTAAACTTTTGAAATTGCATAAGAACATGTTCAAGGAGCGCTCCGTAACAGTTTCTGATATTAGAGCCCGACTGATTAATCAGCCAGCCGACAATATCAGAGTGAATCCACTTTAATAAAAAAGGTTAGGGTCCGTCACCAGCAGAGGGCGCTATCTGGCTGACAACTAGCTTCCTCGCTCTGCGAGTGTCGACTCTCAGTGAACTACAGGAGAAAACAGTGGGACCTGTACAGGATGCAGAGACGCACTTTTAAAACCAAGGACACAAAAGATTCAAATGCTCCTGGTGGTCCAGACTGATCCTTAATTAACAACTGCTCCGAGTCTGCTCTGAACTCCTTCACTGCTACATCGTCAGAGGAGTGTACGGAAACTCTGCACGCTCTGATTTAGAAGCCGGATTTTATTCTTATTGTGACGAGACTTTTTAAATCTAACTGAATAAACGACATCCAGGAATAAAAGCCGAGCCGGAACACGATGCTTTTTCAAAGAATAAAAACTCATGCAGACAGGCTGTTATTTAAGTCCAGTAAAACCAGAGACATTGATTTTGAAAATATTTGGCTGTACATTCAGTGCAACGTGCCACTCATGTATTTAAATACACAAATCTAAAGGTGAATGCAAACAGGCTGCTGCAGGAGTAGACCATCTCACTTCCACAGGAAGGGTTTGAATGTGTTCAGAGTCGGAGTCATCAGTTACAGTTTTCTACCTGTTCCAAATTTACTGAAGGGATGGTTCGGATTGCCCGTTGCCTTCTCCAACTGAAACAGTCTCCAAGCGTCGTTCATCAGGTTCTTCTCGTGTTCTGAGTCCACAGCGTTCACCTCCCGGTCCTTACAGCTCTCATCAAACAGCGGGCACAGGAAGAACTGGGAAAACCTACGAGGACGCAAACATTCGACTGCATGGTTCAGTAAAATAAAGAGCGTTCTGAGTATACTGCTAAGGGTGAGGTTGTGTCACTTAAACATGTTAAAGAACTTTGAACTTTGCTATGTTTGTAGGCACAAAGCAAAGCAGGAGACTCAACATGAGGCACATTTGCATGAGTGCAAAAGAAAAGCAACTGCCATGCAAATGACCCTAACACAGGATGTTTTTCACTCCTTCACATTAATGACGTCTGTTATCATTCTTGTGTCTTTCTTGAATTTCCCTCGGGATCAATAAAACATCCATCTATCCATCTAGTGAGTCTGTACAGCCCTAACCCTGTTTTTATAGCAATAGTCCCAGATAAAGCAAAGTCATCAGCTGGTTCTGATGATCAATAAAACATTCACACTCCCACCTCTGCACAGCGTTGTGTATACAGGAGTGTGTGAGGGCTGCAGAACAGCTTCACTCATCCTGATAATTATAGCAGCCTTATGTTTAAAAAGAATAAAAATGTACTAAAACAGCAGTTTGGGCTGCATCAGCAACAGTTCTGGAGGTACCTCCAAATACGACATCTCCTATCTCAAACCTTTGGTTCCACTTCAACAGCCCCCCCCCCCTCGCTCCGACATTCTCTCGTGTAATAAAAAATATTTGGTACAGGCCGAGAGGCCTCCAAATATTACTCATTACTTAACTACTCACAACTAGCAAGAGCGCTAACCTAAAGTCGGCCTGGGAGTCTGATCTTAGACGCTCATTTACAGAAGAAGAATGGAGCAGTATATTTTAAAGAATTATAAGAAAACGTTGCGAGAACTTCAAACTAGACTGGTACAATTCAAAATACTAAACAGGGTGTTCTGGTCGGGTGAAATTGAGGGATAGCCCGGATTGTTGGAGGTGTGGGAGGAGTATTGGTACACTCCTCCATATGTTGTGGTCCTGCCCGCTGGTTCAAACATTTTGGTCAGCTATTCATGAAAACATGAAACTGATCTTCAGAGTAAATATTCCCTTCTGCCCGAGCCTGTTTATCCTACGCCATCCTCTCCCTTCAGCACAAGCAGAGTGGGAACAAACAGCCCTCATGCTGGGAAGGAAACTTATCGTCACAGAATGGAAGACGACAACATTAGCACCGGTCAGGGTGTGGTTCTCACAGCTGGGCATCGTGGCAGCTCATGACACTCATGTAGGCTTCATATTGAACTACTGCTGCTGGCACACTTGTTTTTTTTAATTCTCTTACTATCTGCCAATTTTGTTATGTTTTATGTTGTTTGGTTTTCTTAAGGTGCATGTACAACAGTAAGCATATGTGTAAGCGCGTGTACGTACTGTGCATGCGCAGGTGATAATGTATTTAAAATGTTATTATATGTTATTTTATTTTCAGGGTTGTTTGTCTTGATGAATTGTTTATTGTTGGAAAATAAATAAAAACTTCTAGTCACAAAAAAAAAAAGAAGAATAAAAATAGGGCGAGCTAACGCCACGTGATCTGTTCAGACACAAAGCTCTCCTCTACGAGGCAGCATCATCAATATTTCAGCAACGCCGCGCCGCACTGTCCTTTCTCACTGTGACAGCCCGGATGAGTATACACAGGTGCAGGAGACAGTCAGCATAAGACTTAGAAACAGGTACATGCTGGACATCATTTATTCATAAGAAGGTAAACTGACACCACCTGACTGCCTGCCCCAGACCAGCACAGCTTTACACGTGAGGAGACCCCCTGCAGGGCTGTAGGGGGGGGGGGGGGGGGGTCGAGCATAGTGAGTGAGACTGGTAACCAAACACTGACAGACCAGAACCTGGCAGCTCAGTTAGATTAACACCTGGACTCCAAAGGGGCACGTCAGGTCTAATAAGTACAGGAGAGAGACTAGAATCATTTCCATTGTATGAACAAGTACCTATCTAGTGCTCCTTGCAAGTGCTCATGGGAAACATCAAAGTAGTAGTTTGTGTGCTCTCCGCTGGTGAAGGCGTTGGAGCTGCCTGCATGCTCACTGAGGAACTGGCTGTACTCGTTCTCCTTGGGGTACTTCTTTGTTCCCAGGAAGAGCATGTGTTCACAAAAGTGTGCCAGGCCCGAGATGTTAGCCGGGTCTGATAATGAACCTGAGAAATGAAGAGAACACAGACAATCAGCTGATGAAGCTGTACCTCTGTGATAACGTCACTTTAAAGATTCAGGGACTTCAATGAGGATTTTTCAGTGCCTGACAGATGAGTCGGATCCAAACCCTACGGAAGACGAATTAATCTGCAGCACGAGTAGAAAGATATGTAAAGGATCCTAATGTGCTCTTTATGATTATATAGACTACTCTGGTTGTGAGAATCTTCAGGCCTGTTGCCACTAAGCGGTCCGGATCAGTACAGTACAGTACGGTTTGGTTCAGTACAGCCTGACCCCCTTTGCGTTTCCACAGCTAATCGTGCCATATTTGGAAGGGGTTGCGTTTACCGCCGTCACACGGGAAGTGACGATTCTTTCGACCAATCAATAAACTGCAGTGTTTAGTTCCACCTTTTAGGGTCGGATCGATATTCTTGGCACCCCAACAGAAGGATATTTAATTCCTCTTTGGTAGGGTTAGATTAAATCTTTCTTTGTAGGGTTTGGGTATGACGAGGTAATACTGATGGAAAACTTTACCTATGTGGACATCCAAAGCAGCAGAGGATTTGTCTGTCGTTGGGTCGCTGATGAGAATAGCCCTCAGGCCGTTGGTGAACTCCAGACCCCTGTAAACACGCTTGTCCTCTGGGGAGCGAATGATCTCACTGACCACCCTCTGCACAGCGGGGTCGGTCATTCTGAGAGGAAAGGACGACACGAGCCTACGATGGAAAAAGTAAGGACAGTTAGAGGATAGATTTAGAGAATTATACTATTGTCTGAGAAAATAGTTATATCCCGGCCCAGCTCTTCAGTTATATCCCGGCCCAGCTCTTCAGTTATATCCCGGCCCAGCTCTTCAGTTAGATCCCGGCCCAGCTCTTCAGTTATATCCCGGCCCAGTTCTTCAGTTAGATCCCGGCCCAGTTCTTCAGTTATATCCCGGCCCAGCTCTTCAGTTAGATCCCGGCCCAGCTCTTCAGTTAGATCCCGGCCCAGCTCTTCAGTTATATCCCGGCCCAGTTCTTCAGTTATATCCCGGCCCAGTTCTTCAGTTAGATCCCGGCCCAGTTCTTCAGTTAGATCCCGGCCCAGTTCTTCAGTTAGATCCCGGCCCAGCTCTTCAGTTATATCCCGGCCCAGCTCTTCAGTTAGATCCCGGCCCAGCTCTTCAGTTATATCCCGGCCCAGCTCTTCAGTTAGATCCCGGCCCAGCTCTTCAGTTAGATCCCGGCCCAGCTCTTCAGTTAGATCCCGGCCCAGCTCTTCAGTTATATCCCGGCCCAGCTCTTCAGTTAGATCCCGGCCCAGCTCTTCAGTTAGATCCCGGCCCAGCTCTTCAGTTAGATCCCGGCCCAGCTCTTCAGTTAGATCCCGGCCCAGCTCTTCAGTTAGATCCCGGCCCAGCTCTTCAGTTATATACCGGCCCAGCTTTTCAGTTAGATCCCGGCCCAGCTCTTATAGTAATCCAGATCATTTTTTAAAGTATCGATGTGAACTGTGGCAACTTTAATCGATTTTCAACTGCCTCACAATTAATCTTTACATCCCTATTGATA
The DNA here is from genome assembly GCF_947650265.1 of Symphodus melops. Classification (NCBI taxonomy): domain Eukaryota; kingdom Metazoa; phylum Chordata; class Actinopteri; order Labriformes; family Labridae; genus Symphodus; species Symphodus melops. Next base: position 101,843 of record NC_136705.1, on the reverse strand, counting down.
AATATTATATTTGTATGCTTATGATTGTACACATCTTACTCACTTCCCTGTCTGCAGGTGTATAGCTGGTTTATGGCCTTCTGCTATTTTTACTTCTTTGACAGTATGTAATTTTCTTGTATATAAATGATATGATATAAATATATATAATAGGGATGGGTATGAGCACTCACCGCTCATTACTCGTGCACCTGTGCAAGCGCTGCTTTTGGCTCATATAGCATTATTCTTGAGACCCAGCTTTTTATTTTCGCCTCACTGAATATACTAGCAAGGAAAATAATGATACATACAAACGTATGACTTCTCCGGCCACGGCTTCAGCTTTAGTATACAGATGTCAACAAAAACAATAGGCAGCTACGGCAACTCTCAAGGGACAAATTAGACAGAAAGCAAAAACACAACAAATACAAAACTGTCTGCTCCACCTGCGATATGTCAGTCAAGAAAAGTGTTTATTTTGTTGGATGCTTAAAACACAATTGGAAACAGGCAGTCTCACGTTACGCCTGCTAATGATCAAAACGGTAACTGGAGATATACTTTGATTAAATTTAATGGAAGGAGCTTCAGAGAGCTCAGGGTGTCTGTCGAGTACAAGCTACCATCACGGAGAACAACAGGTACGAGGTTGTTCTTTCAGAGTGTTAAGCAACACAGTATTATTATTATTATTGGCTATTTATTTATATTTATCTTTAAATATTGTACGTTTAAATCATTTACAGGAATGACAGGCATACAGACATTTACTGGATGTTTAGGTCATTTTACAGGCATGACAATCTGTTTCTTTGTACATGTAAATGATAGAAATATATATCATGATAATCTGTAATTTCCTTGTAGATAAATATACATAATGAAAGTCTGTATTTTTTTTGTAGATGTAAATGATATATATATATAAAATGACTGTCTGTAAATTACTTGTAGATATAAATATACATGTCTGTAAATGTACTGTAATTAAAACTGATTCTGCGTGTCTAAGATAAAAAAACAATTAAATTTAAATTAAATAAACTACATGACAACGATTGACTAGACGTCTAAGTAAGTTCTAAAACAGTTTAAATTCACCTTTTTAGTGAGATATTATATAGACATTTAAATGCACCTCTATATAGAGATACATCATAGACATTTAAATTCACCTTTTTATAGCGATATTTTATAAACATTTAATTTCACCTTTTTTAGAGACATTTCAAAAACATTTGATGGCCTCACGATAACGACATTAAATAATCTCAGCTAGCATGCTAAGTTAGCATCTTAAGGTCCATAAAGGTCTGGGTTTGTTATTCTCCCATTTCTATCCTGTTGTTGTAAAGTGTGGAAGACTCCGTTAGTTGATAGTAATAATTAGTAGTAACAAAGACTTTGTTTTAAGGTTTGACTTAGCATCAGAGCTAACGGAGACGGGCTAGCTTCAGTTAAGAAACCGGCGGCTAGCTAACAGTTAGGAGAGAAATATGAACTTAATAAAACAGAGAGTTCTCACATTAGGTTGCCAGCACTTACCTGAAGTGTTGGTTGAATGTGAAAGCAGTCCGTGCTGACTGTAGAGAGCTGGTGAACTGAGCAGCTAGCTTTAAACACTTTAACTTTGCACCCATGGAAAACAAACCTCGGCTTTTACTGCGCCATCTTTGAAAAGACTCAACTAGTCGAGCACAGAGCGGTGTGTTTTTCACACGGCAGACAAAACATCAATAATGGATTCACGAGACCTAAACCTATCGATAAGACAGCCACAGTGGTCTGTAGACGGTTATATTTGTTTATTTTTCCTGAAAAAATGGGGCGTATTATCTACAGTCTATAGGCGTGATTGACTCTGATATCGATTTGATAGCCTGGGCAGGGATTTCTGATGACGTACTGCTTTGTATTAGATCGTGGGTCAAGTCACGCCTCTTTTTAATTTATTTATTTAGACGAAGTGACTACAAAAACAGAATACCACCAAAGAGAATAAGACAAATAAACTACAAACACATAAATAGCTTCAAAAAACATAAACAACTACGACAAAGATATAAACGCTCTACAACAAACACATAAACAACTGCAACAAAGAAATAAACAACCACAACACATATAAACAACTACAGACTCTACAACAAACATATAAACAACTACAGACTCTACAACAAACATATAAACAACTACAGACTCTACAACAAACATATAAACAACTACAGTCTCTACAACAAACATATAAACAACTACAGGTTCTACAACAAACAAACAAATAAACAACTACAGACTCTACAACAAACAAATAAACAACCACAGGCTCTACAACAAACATAAACAACTACAGGTTCTACAACAAACGTAAACAACTACAACAAAGATATAAACAACCACAACAAACACATAAACAACTGCAACAAAGAAATAAACAACCACAACACACATAAACAACTACAGGTTCTACAACAAACATATAAACAACCACAGGCTCTACAACAAACATAAACAACCACAGGCTCTACAACAAACATATCAACAACTACAGGTTCTACAACAAACAAATAAACAGCTACAGGTTCTACAACAAACAAATAAACAACTACAGGTTCTACAACAAACAAATAAACAACTACAGTCTCTACAACAAACATAAACAACTACAGGTTCTACAACAAACATATAAACAACTACAGTCTCTACAACAAACATATAAACAACTACAGGTTCTACAACAAACATAAACACTAGTCTCTACAACAAACAAATAAACAACAACAGTCTCTACAACAAACATATAAACAACTACAGGTTCTACAACAAACAAATAAACAACTACAGGTTCTACAACAAACATATAAACAACTACAGTCTCTACAACAAACAAAAACAACTACAGGTTCTACAACAAACATATAAACAACTACAGTCTCTACAACAAACAAACAACTACAGGTTCTACAACAAACATATAAACAACTACAGGTTCTACAACAAACAAATAAACAACTACAGACTCTACAACAAACATATAAACAACTACAGACTCTACAACAAACATATAAACAACTACAGGTTCTACAACAAACAAATAAACAACTACAGTCTCTACAACAAACAAACAACTACAGGTTCTACAACAAACAAATAAACAACTACAGTCTCTACAACAAACAAATAAACAGCTACAGTCTCTACAACAAACAAATAAACAACTACAGGTTCTACAACAAACAAATAAACAACTACAGTCTCTACAACAAACAAACAACTACAGGTTCTACAACAAACAAATAAACAACTACAGGTTCTACAACAAACAAATAAACAACTACAGGTTCTACAACAAACATGTAAACAGCTACAGGTTCTACAACAAACAAATAAACAACTACAGGTTCTACAACAAACAAATAAACAACTACAAGTTCTACAACAAACAAATAAACAACTACAGGTTCTACAACATACAAATAAACAACTACAGACTCTACATCAAACATATAAACAACTACAGGTTCTACAACAAACAAATAAACAACTACAGTCTCTACAACAAACAAACAACTACAGGTTCTACAACAAACATATAAACAACTACAGTCTCTACAACAAACAAATAAACAACTACAGGTTCTACATCAAACATATAAACAACTACAGGTTCTACAACAAACAAATAAACAACTACAGTCTCTACAACAAACAAACAATTACAGGTTCTACAACAAACATATAAACAACTACAGTCTCTACAACAAACATAAACAACTACAGGTTGTACAACAAACATATAAACAACTACAGGTTCTACATCAAACATATAAACAACTACAGGTTCTACAACAAACATAAACAACTACAGTCTCTACAACAAACAAATAAACAACTACAGTCTCTACAACAAACATAAACAACTACAGGTTGTACAACAAACAAATAAACAACTACAGACTCTACAACAAACATATAAACAACTACAGACTCTACAACAAACATATAAACAACTACAGGTTCTACAACAAACAAATAAACAACTACAGTCTCTACAACAAACAAACAACTACAGGTTCTACAACAAACAAATAAACAACTACAGTCTCTACAACAAACAAATAAACAGCTACAGTCTCTACAACAAACAAATAAACAACTACAGGTTCTACAACAAACAAATAAACAACTACAGTCTCTACAACAAACAAACAACTACAGGTTCTACAACAAACAAATAAACAACTACAGTCTCTACAACAAACAAACAACTACAGGTTCTACAACAAACATGTAAACAGCTACAGGTTCTACAACAAACAAATAAACAACTACAGGTTCTACAACAAACAAATAAACAACTACAGGTTCTACAACAAACATGTAAACAGCTACAGGTTCTACAACAAACAAATAAACAACTACAGGTTCTACAACAAACAAATAAACAACTACAAGTTCTACAACAAACAAATAAACAACTACAGGTTCTACAACATACAAATAAACAACTACAGACTCTACATCAAACATATAAACAACTACAGGTTCTACAACAAACAAATAAACAACTACAGTCTCTACAACAAACAAACAACTACAGGTTCTACAACAAACATATAAACAACTACAGTCTCTACAACAAACAAATAAACAACTACAGGTTCTACATCAAACATATAAACAACTACAGGTTCTACAACAAACAAATAAACAACTACAGTCTCTACAACAAACAAATAAACAACTACAGGTTCTACAACAAACAAATAAACAACTACAGTCTCTACAACAAACAAATAAACAACTACAGGTTCTACAACAAACATATAAACAACTACAGTCTCTACAACAAACATAAACAACTACAGGTTGTACAACAAACATATAAACAACTACAGGTTCTACATCAAACATATAAACAACTACAGGTTCTACAACAAACATATAAACAACTACAGTCTCTACAACAAACAAATAAACAACTACAGTCTCTACAACAAACATAAACAACTACAGGTTGTACAACAAACATATAAACAACTACAGGTTCTACATCAAACATATAAACAACTACAGGTTCTACAACAAACATAAACAACTACAGTCTCTACAACAAACATAAACAACTACAGTCTCTACAACAAACAAACAAACAACTACAGTCTCTACAACAAACAAAAACAACTACAGGTTCTACAACAAACATAAACAACTACAGGTTCTACAACAAACATAAACAACTACAGTCTCTACAACAAACAAAAACAACTACAGGTTCTACAACAAACATAAACAACTACAGGTTCTACAACAAACATAAACAACTACAGTCTCTACAACAAACAAAAACAACTACAGGTTCTACAACAAACATAAACAACTACAGTCTCTACAACAAACATAAACAACTACAGTCTCTACAACAAACATAAACTAAAAAAATAATTTTAGTTCTCTAGGGTAAGGGTTAGCTAACCCTAATTGCATAAAACAGAAATGATGTAATTTGAGTTTAATTCTTTATTAAACTTTTTTCACAGGATAGATTGTGTTAATATTACAATATTTATTAAACACACACGCTCTCTTTCACCTCTTCCATGATAGATGACCCAAAGAACAAATTCTAGTTCAACAGTAGTGAGACGGAGAAACAGCTGTCTTTTATCTTAACCTTTCCTTGGTCATGTCACACAATTGCAGAGACCACATTTTCACAAGCAGACTTTAAAAAACAGCAGAAAATGGATGAGCACCCTGATGCTCTCTCACATCCCATACAGCCATTCAGACTAACATTCAGACTTCAACATGTACAAATGTGTTTTTAAAAGCATCAATTTGCATTGAGCGACTCTGTGTCTTCAATGTGAGTAATCTGAACTTGATGCCAAATATACATGTATGAATTTTTTTTTTCAAAAACCACCCGTATGTTTGCGTTTATCTGGTTCCATCAAACAGCCACTAGATGGCGTCAGATTGCTTTCTTTTCTTTTTTTCATTACCTGCCATGTGACACAGTTAGTCTATCATTAATCATTTCCCCCGTCTGCACACACAGAAAACAGAACACTTCACTGTTGTGATCATCTTGTCTCATTAATATGACCAGATATAATTTCTACAAGCATCCATACCTGCAACAGCTTATTGAATATATGTATGCATACCTATTATATACTTAATGAAAGCAGTGCTTTTATAACTTAGCTTACATGACCTTACAAAGATATGGTTCAGCCTTTGTGACGCCAGAGTTGATTGTCAGATTGTCCTCAGTTATTTGTCCCTTGTGTTTGCTTTAAAAGGGGAAGTTGGTTTCACAAGTAACATTCATAGGGCTGGCTCTGCTCCTCCTCTTTTTCAATCTTTACCGTCTTCTTATATAAATCCCTCTGAAGTGGACGCTGAGAAGGTCAGACCTGCAGAGCGCTTTCAGCACTATGGAGGAACCAACTTCCAGGACAGGCAAGAAGAAAGTTGTAGCAGTGGTGGGCGGTGGTTTGGTAAGAAAATGAAAATGAAAGTGAATAATTTAATCACTATACAGTTCTTTTGGACTCCTAAGCTTTTGAGTGATTACTGACCTTTAGTAAGGCTCCTTTTTGAAAATGGGAGAGTTCTAAAAAGTCTATTACATGTGTATGGGAAGGGAAACACTTCTGTTCATTGGTTGTATGTTTAAACGTATGAAATAAAGGAAGTAAGAGTATAAAAAGAAGTAAGAGCCACATAGCCTATAGTGTTTAATCACTGTAAACATACACATTCTGTCACTAAAAGGTATGACACTAAAGCTCTGTCCTGACTATCCTTCCTCCTGCAGGTGGGGGCACTAAATGCCTGCTTCTTTGCCAAAAGAGGCTTTGAAGTGGAAGTCTTTGAAACTCGAGAAGGTAGTGCCCACAGCTGTCTTTTCTTTCTAAATAACATTGTCACATCCCCTGAGTCAATTCAAGCAACAATATTCCTAAAACTTTGTGTCTGATTCTGGTCAGATATTCGTCAAGCCAAAGTTGTCAAAGGGAGAAGCATCAACCTGGCTCTGTCTCACCGCGGCCGACAATCACTGAAGCATGTTGGGATGGAGGAGAAGGTATGCTAATCTATTCATTTACTTACTCTTACTTATTGGAAACTGGCACATTTGATCCCATTCTGAAGTCTATAAGATGAGCAAGAAACAAACAGTGTGGGTCATCCTTTACTGCTGCTTTTGTTACTCTAACAGTCCTCTTAAACCGACCTCAGAGGCACAACTTGAGGGAGCCGTTAGAAAGCCTTCACCTTCTGTTAAGCTGGGTTTGTAGTAATGAAATATTAACTCTGTGGCCGGGCCTCAAGGACTCCGAGCATCTGAGGTCAGCACACTTTGTGTGCGTGTGTTTGAGTGTGGGGTTCACATTTGCTGCACTGACCGCATTATGTACGGCCAAATGCACTGTATCATCCTGCACTGTTAATGACCCACAACAATAAAGATATTATTTATCAACAATTATGAACATAAAAAAATATATAAATGAAAGAGAGGGGAGGAGAGGCCAGAAGCAGTGGAAGTCCTGAGGTGAGGTAAGAGCTCCTTAGAGAGGGAGAGTAATCTCCCCGTCAGAATCATCAAGCGTTAGCAATGTGAGGATCAAATCACCACCCAATGATCTAGGAAGCACCAGTTCATCCAACTCTCAAGGTTCAAGGTTCAAGGTTCAAGGTTGTTTATTGTCAAATATGCTCCATGTTAAACATACAGCACAGATGAAATTTCAATCCCCCCCCCCCCCAGTGCAAACCTGCAGTGCAAAAGAAGAGCACTAAAAACTAGCAATAAAAAACCAATACTATAAAACAGATAACTTAACTAAAGACATTTGGACAACAAATAACGAACGATAGACAATCGACAGACAATCGACAGACAATCGACAGACAATCGACAGACAATCGACAGACAAGGGCACTTGTGAGTATTTCACCATGAGGTAGTATGTGGATAAATTACTATGAGGTAGTATGTGGATAAATTACTATGAGGTAGTATGTGGATAAATTACTATGAGGTAGTATGTGGATAAATTACTATGAGGTAGTATGTGGATAAATTACTATGAGGTAGAATGTAGATAAATTACTATGAGGTAGTATGTAGATAAATTACTATGAGGTAGTATGTAGATAAATTACTATGAGGTAGAATGTAGATAAATTACTATGAGGTAGTATGTGGATAAATTACTATGAGGTAGAATGTAGATAAATTACTATGAGGTAGTATGTAGATAAATTACTATGAGGTAGTATGTAGATAAATTACTATGAGGTAGTATGTGGATAAATTACTATGAGGTAGTATGTAGATAAATTACTATGAGGTAGAATGTAGATAAATTACTATGAGGTAGTATGTAGATAAATTACTATGAGGTAGTATGTAGATAAATTACTATGAGGTAGTATGTAGATAAATTACTATGAGGTAGAATGTAGATAAATTACTATGAGGTAGTATGTAGATAAATTACTATGAGGTAGTATGTAGATAAATTACTATGAGGTAGTATGTAGATAAATTACTATGAGGTAGTATGTAGATAAATTAAAGTATTAACAATATAAACAGAGTGCAGATTAAGCTAAAAAGTGAGGTAGTGCGTTGAAAGGTGCAAATAGCATAAACAGTATAAACAGTAAACGGCTGTGCAGAGTTTTTTTAGGGTGCGTGAATTAGTGGAGCATGCGGGGGGGTGGAGGTGGAGGGGGGGTGATGACCGATGCAGTAGGGGCGGACAGTGGCAGGGTGCAGGGGGGGAGAGGCAGAGGGTGGGAGGAGGGCTGAGGGGACGAATGGGGGGGGAGAATGGGGCAGGAGGAATGGGGGGAGAATGGGGCAGGAGGAATGGGGGGGAGAATGGGGCAGGAGGAATGGGGCAGGAGGAATGGGGGGGAGAATGGGGCAGGAGGAATGGGGCAGGAGGAATGGGGCAGGAGGAATGGGGGGGAGAATGGGGGGGAGAATGGGGGGGGAGAATGGGGGGGAGAATGGGGCAGGAGGAATGGGGCAGGAGGAATGGGGGGGAGAATGGGGGGGGAGAATGGGGGGGAGAGCAGGGAGGGAGTCTCCAACTCTCCGGAGCAAAAGAAGGACAATCTGTCCACTCTTGAGGTTTAAGAACACAGCTATGCTACAATACAATGTTTCCCCCCATTTTACTGTCACAAATGTTTGTTTCTTTGCATACGACGACATTAAAGCATTTTTTATTTAAAGATAAAAAGTATATAAATGTTCATGTCTCGGTACTCTGGTTGTTTTATGCTCATTAAAAAATAAATTAAAACATAAACTTAAATAAATAATAAATGTAGTTGTTAAATATATCAGTCACTGTATTCATGTCTCTGTTCTCAGATTGTCTCCCAGGGGATTCCCATGCACGCACGAATGATCCATTCACCCAGTGGAAAACAGTCCCCCATCCCTTATGGCAAGAAAGGACAGGTAGAAACTATTCCTTTTCTGCAGACAGTCACAAGCGACTATTCAAGTTACACTATAGTGCCTTTTTAAAGTGCTTTACATTAAATAACTGTACAGCCTGAGTGTCGGCTTGTTAGTTTGCAAACTGTAAGAAAAGTAATATTTCTGCAGGTTAAATGTAATTGTACAGTCGATCTCACATGTACCAACACACTGTTTATGTAAAACACTCAGAAAGCTATCATGTTATGACTACATATGTTCCAGTGATTTATATGTTGGAATATAAATATTTTTAATAGCAATGGGTGATAAATCTCAGATGGGACTTTCTTCTTTTTTTTTTAAATAACCAGAAAGACAATAAAATGATGTAACACTATTAGTGAGAGGACGGTGTAAACCTTAAAGGCTTCCTGTTCCTCTTTCAGTCAACTTTGCTTCGTGTTTTTGAAGCTGCAGAATACTGATTGTTCGTCTTTCAGTTCATCCTGTCAGTGGACCGAGCCAATCTGAACAAAGAGCTGCTAACAGGTAAGAAGTCTCTGTTTCATATTGTTTCATATATCTCATCCATTCTCACAGAAATGACAACACAATGTTGTACGAGGCTGGTCGTGGTAAATGGACATGAGCTTACATTTCTAGTATGACTACTCAAATCACTTTTAAACTGCAGGTCACACCTACACATTCACACACTGATGGTAGAGGCTGCAGCATGAAGAGTCCATCTGTATTAACTCATCCATTCATACACATTCACACACTGATGGTAGAGGCTGCTGCAGAGTAAAGAGTCCATCAGTATTAACTCATCCATTCATACACATTCACACACTGATGGTAGAGGCTGCTGCAGAGTCCATCAGTATTAACTCATCCATTCATACACATTCACACACTGATGGTAGAGGCTGCTGCAGAGTCCATCAGTATTAACTCATCCATTCATACACATTCACACACTGATGGTAGAGGCTGCTGCAGAGTCCATCAGTATTAACTCATCCATTCATACACATTCACACACTGATGGTAGAGGCTGCTGCATGAAGAGTCCATCAGTATGAACTCATCCATTCATACACATTCACACACTGATGGTAGAGGCTGCTGCAGAGTAAAGAGTCCATCAGTATTAACTCATCCATTCATACACATTCACACACCGATGGTAGAGGCTGCTGCAGAGTAAAGAGTCCATCAGTATTAACTCATCCATTCATACACATTCACACACTGATGGTAGAGGCTGCTGCATGAAGAGTCCATCAGTATGAACTCATCCATTCATACACATTCACACACTGATGGTAGAGGCTGCTGCAGAGTAAAGAGTCCATCAGTATTAACTCATCCATTCATACACATTCACACACCGATGGTAGAGGCTGCTGCATGAAGAGTCCATCTGTATTAACTCATCCATTCATACACATTCACACACTGATGGTAGAGGCTGCTGCAGAGTCCATCAGTATTAACTCATCCATTCAGACACATTCACACACTGATGGTAGAGGCTGCTGCAGAGTCCATCAGTATTAACTCATCCATTCATACACATTCACACACTGATGGTAGAGGCTGCTGCAGAGTCCATCAGTATTAACTCATCCATTCATACACATTCACACACTGATGGTAGAGGCTGCTGCAGAGTAAAGAGTCCATCAGTATGAACTCATCCATTTACACACTGATGGTAGAGGCTGCTGCAGAGTAAAGAGTCCATCAGTATGAACTCATCCATTCAGACACATTCACACACTGATGGTAGAGGCTGCTGCAGAGTAAAGAGTCCATCAGTATTAACTCATCCATTCATACACATTCACACACTGATGGTAGAGGCTGCTGCAGAGTAAAGAGTCCATCAGTATTAACTCATCCATTCAGACACATTCACACACTGATGGTAGAGGCTGCTGCAGAGTCCATCAGTATTAACTCATCCATTCAAACACATTCACACACTGATGGTAGAGGCTGCTGCAGAGTAAAGAGTCCACCAGTAGGAACTCATCCATTCATACACATTCACACACTGATGGTAGAGGCTGCTGCAGAGTAAAGAGTCCATCAGTAGGAACTCATCCATTCATACACATTCACACACTGATGGTAGAGGCTGCTGCAGAGTAAAGAGTCCATCAGTAGGAACTCATCCATTCATACACATTCACACACTGATGGTAGAGGCTGCTGCAGAGTAAAGAGTCCATCTGTATTAACTCATCCATTCAGACACATTCACACACTGATGGTAGAGGCTGCTGCAGAGTCCATCAGTATTAACTCATCCATTCAGACACATTCACACACTGATGGTAGAGGCTGCACAGTATTTTTTAATAACGCATCTGTAATTTTAAGAAGGATACGACTTACGCATACAAGTGGGCGCGGTGTAGCAGTTTGTCAGGAGGCTTCAAACCCACCTCAGCTTCAGTTCTCAGACTGAGGAAAACTGTCTGAAAGTTAGTCAGCATTGTCAGCAGGATGGCTGCTGCAGGTTAGGGTTAGGGTTAGGCCTTGGCAGTATCAGATGGGTAACGTCACTCAGGCTTTGTCCTTTATATTTACAGTCTGTGGGTAATACACTAAACTGCCACATCTTGAAGAATCTTGCTAATGTTAGCTCACATGAGCTGCTAATATCAACCATATTCTGCAAAGTATACCTGTGACAGTCTATTCAATTAATCTTTATTTGTATAGTACCAATTCATAAGTGTTATCACTTCACACTTTACAAAAGTAGGAAAAGGACCTTACTGTTTGTCTATTAACTTTACAAAGAGCAGGTAAAAAGACCATGCTCATCTTTATGTTTACTAAAAGCAGGTAAATGAACTTACATATTGCTATATTACAAGAGCCCAGCTTAATCCATCATAGCGTGATATTGAATGGAGCCACAGATATAATGAAAATATGGAACTCTTCTTATGAAAGAATAAGTGATTTCTTGTTCTTAAGGTTACACAGTCCACTTCTACATACAGCATGTTACACTGCATGTATGACGCAAAGCCCTAATCATGTCCCTGCCCTCAATACATTCTTAATTCATGACCAAAGCTCAAAGTTTGAACGCCCTGGAACCAAACAAAGCACTTTCTTGTATGCACGGATTCATGCAGTGCAGATTCTCCCTGTGCGTTTTGTAACACTGCATGGGTAGGAGAAGCACGGGCTGTGCCAGCCTTTCCAGGCCGAAGGGATTTTGCTTCATATTTAATGAAGTGCCCGAGTGTGTGCTTGGAGATCATTTGTGACAGCACGGCTCTGTGTTTCATAAATTTGCTAAAATAGAGGCTCATTGTAAAGCTGAGCATCTTATCTTATCAGGGCCAATCCAGACTCCTGGAATGAAAGATGAGATAAAGAGAGTTTAGAATGTGTGACAACATAAACATCATTTTCTCTAGCTGCTCAGCATGTGGTCGCTCCCCTCCATCGAGGAGTGATCCAACGGTTTGCTGACAGTCTGTGTTCTGACTGCTTTTTATAAGGACAGTTGAAGGTTTCCTGTCTAGTTTTAACGGTCTTATTAAACTGCAGCGCTTATGTCACGTCTGTATCTGTGATATAAGCTCCTTTTGTAACATGTTGTGTTCCTTCCATAGCTGCAGAAAAGTATCCAAACACAAAGCTGAACTTTGACCACAAACTGCAGGACTGGAGTGCGGACACAGGGCTAATGACCTTTGTCAGGTAAATAGTTACCAAGCTTGCTCACACACACACACACACACACACACACACACACACACACACACACACACACACACACACACACACACACACACACACACACACACACACACACACACACACGTTTCTGGGTTCTCTGTTTTAACAATGGTTTTATTGGTCCTGCTCGTTCCGTGGTCCCACGTGTTAACAGGAGGCGGATAAACATGCCGCCTCTGAAGACACAGTGACTGCGCTGTAGCTCTTTAATTGGTCGTCCTTGACATCAATGTGACACAATTTAAAGCCCAACTAACACTAAACACCTGCAGGTGTGTTTTTGAGCTGTGATAATTATTAACACAGTACGCCGGAGCACAACCTGACGCTTCAAACTAAATCTGCGTCTTTATCGGAAAAACGTGTAAAAAACAATTTGAGTTGCTTGTTATCCTTTCTGGTTATTTTTTTTCATTTTCATGCTTGACAGTAGAACATATGGTGTAAATAAAATGTGATTAGAGTCACTGTAGAAATAAACACGGTCAAAGTAATCAAGTTTAGGGTTAGGTTTTTTTTTTTTTTTTTTTTTTGGTTTTTTTTTTTTCATATACTTTATTAATCCCGCGAGGGAAATTCGGTTTTCACTCTGCATTTAATGGAGAGGTCTCAGAGTGAGGGGGCTGCCCACAGAGGGCGCCCCAGAGCAGTTGTTGGGGTTCGGTGCCTTGCTCAAGGGCACCTCGGCAGTGCTCAGGAAGTGGACTGGCACCTCTCCAGCTACCAGGCCAATTTCCGGACTTGGTCCGTGCCGGGACTCGAACCGGCGACCCTCCGGTTCCCAACCCAAGTCCCTACAGACTGAGCTACTGCCGCCCCTAAACCCTAGGGTTAGGGTTAGGGTAAACCCTAGGCTAACCCTAACCCTAACCCTAACCCAGTTGGCAGAAAACAGAAATTTATGAAACAAAAGATAAAACAAAAACTTACAAGTCAAAAACTAAATCCAAAAACGATGAACAGAGAACATCCAAATCCAATTTCAGGGCACACGAGACAAACGACACCAAACCCTAACCCTAACCAAAGACTCCGACAAACTGCAATGAACCGACAACATGAGGGAATAAACACAGAGACTAAATAGACATGGGGTGATCAGACGCAGGTGAGACTAATGAGACAGGTGAGGAACATCAGGGCGATCAAGACAGGAGGGAAACACAGAGAGGCAGGAAACCAGACAACACTAATAACATGAACACTGAAGGATATAAGAAAACACAGAAGCACGGGGAGAAGACTTTACAAGACTAGAAACACTAAAGACTAAACACCAGGAATCATTCACACAAATAAAACAGGAAACAAACATAGAAGGATACAGGGAAACAATCATACTATGAAACAAAACAGAACACTCAGGACAGAAAACTAAAACAAGATGAAACACAGAACCAACCCATGACACATCATGTCTGTGAGTGTGCCTGCAATCTGAAAAGTTGGAGAGCACCTCACTCTTGCAGGACACATCGTCCCCTCCGAGCAGCATGTTTGTTCTCCAGCTTGCTCGGGTAATTAAAGGTACACGGAGAGCCTGACGCAGCTGTGATAGCATTAGCATCATCCCACATCAGCCAGGAAGTGTTGGCGTAAAATCTGAAATTTGCTCAGATCTGTTTTTTTTTTGTTCAGCTCTTCAACTCGTTTCCGACATGTAAACTGTTTCCTCAAGACGTGAGCTGAAACATTCACCCCTCAAGTGGAACTATCGCTATCACCATTAAATGAGATTGTAGATGATAAATCAATGTGGGTAGTTAAAGTTTAGATATTTAATTTACAGTAACTTCCTGTGTAAGCACAGAAACAGGAACACAGCTCACGATGCAGACTGTGTTGGACTGAGTCAGAGATCTGACTCCTGCACCTGACAGTAAACTGTTTATAGAAGCCATCCTCTGGGAGTTACTGGCCTGAATCAAATCACTTCATGTGTTATCTAGAAGCTTATATTTACAATTTAAGGCGTCAATAACTGTAAGTCAGCTTATTAAAATTATTTATATATGGCTCTGTTCTGGGATCTCCCTCCACATCCAATCATAACGCAGGAACAGCCCACAATTCTGCCCTTCCCTTGCATACAACGAACTCTTGAGGCAGGGAGAGATGCAACAAACTCAACAGAGCAGGCAACAATGACAGCATTACACTGATGAAGTCAGAACAGCAAACAAGGAGGAGCTAGGGTGGAGGACGGGGTGCAAACACAGCTTGAGCAGCTTCAACGGGACATATCATGAAAAATCCTTCAATCTGTCTGGGGAACCTGAGAGTCTACTGATCCACAACATGTGGACTAAATCCATCCAGTCTTTAGTTTGTGGTCTGCAGGAGTCTGACAACACAGAGAGAAATGCTCCGTTTACAATCTGCTCTCCTTGTGATGTCACAGTGGGATTCTGGTTAAATAAGCCCCTCCCCTCCCCTGGTGTCTCCACACATAGACTCCTCCCCCAGCCAAGAGATAAACTTTTGATCAGGTCCACCATTTTTATTCTCTCTATTGAAGGAGTGATGTCTACGGAGAAAACTCAGGGGGCGGGGCTTATTGTATTTAAAGAGACACACACACACCAAACAGAGCGTTCAGAGAGAGCTGGTTTCTACAGAGTCTCAAACCTCCTCTGCTGCTTCATCTTATATTAGGACCAAAGCACAGCACAGAGGTTTCATTTAGACCACAGGGGGCGCTGTTTGAAAAGGTGGAAAATATGACCTCTTTTAAAATAAGACAGTATAAGTTGTATTAGCCAATAGGATGCTTTGAAGTAAATCAGCTGGTCACCAGCTCATGAGACTTGCATGATATAAGCTGTTGTTAGGAAACGCTGGCTTGATAGTAGAGCGTGACTCCTGCGTGTTGTAACGCTACACTCAATATTAAACACCACTCCCCAACAACTGGACAGTATCACAAAACACAATTTAATAGCATGCAAATCTGCGACCATGTAATGCTACACGCATTATTCATACTAGTAAAGAAAGAAAATAGAAAATACGTACAAATACCAATAATAACAATAGTGAAAAACAAAGCAAGCATCATGTGTATCATGTTCTGCATTCATCTAAATCTCGAACTAGCTTCAGTCCACCCTACGTAGAGATAGTCCAGGTTAACCAGTCATCAGAAGCCCTTTCATGTTATTTGACCCGTGTGTGTGTTGGAGCGTGGGGTGACTGTGAGCATGACTGTGAGTGTGATACTGTCTGTATGCGTGGGGGATGGGGGGAGGGTGGGAATGATTTTAATGTGATTTTAATGTGATGTTAACATGTAAAGCACTTTGTGCTACTTTTAAAAGTATGAAAAGCGCTTTATAAATAAAGTTTGATTTGATTTGATTTGATAACAGATGAAATTAAAAAGAGTTAAAGGATTAAGTCAGAAAGATTTCTGCAGATGACGGTTTGCCTCATCGAACATCCTGCTCTCAGCCTTTTTAAAAACTTGAGGACCCACACTTTGAACATGTTCTCAGACTGAGAGTGACAGGTGCAGGTATTAGTTTCATGAAGGTGTCTGACTCTAAAGATGCTCTTTAGGTAATATTGCAACATGTTACATATATTTGTCATCACAGTTAAGTGTTTCTGTGTCTCAGGGCTGATGGATCGACACAGCAGATCCAGGCAGATCTGATTGTCGGCTGTGATGGAGCTTTCTCTGCTATCCGTAAGCAATTCCTCCGCCGGAGCCGCTTCAACTACAGCCAGACCTACATCCCCCATGGCTACATGGAGCTCACCATGCCCCCCATTAACGGAGAGGTCAGTCCTCTGTTCACTAAATTGCTTTTGAAGGCACTGCAGTAGACATCTTTTGGAGTATCTCACATCCCTCTTTGATCATCCTCCCCAGTTTGCCATGAAGCCAGATTATCTGCACATTTGGCCCAGAAACACATTCATGATGATCGCCCTGCCCAACCTGGTGAGCGCTACATGTGATTATTCTTTCAAACTCATTTCCTTCATCAATTCCTCCTTAAATTACCCCCCAGGGACTAATTAAGTTTTTGGAATTGAATTGAATTGAATCAATTGAGCCGTTAATTTGTTATTACTTCATATTGTTCAGCCACCACCACCAACAAAGGAGCAATCACTTCAGGTATTTGTGCAGCATAGTTGACCTCTGGGACGTCCTCATCTTGTTAATCAGCCTCATTCAGAGATGCTTCAGAAGCCTTTCCTTCTTCTCACACAGCCCTGTGTGTGTGTGTGTGTGTGTGTGTATTTTTGTGCGTGTTTGAGTCTGACTTTTTGCCATTGCTATGTCCTTCTTAATCCCTCGTGGATCTTTCTGCACGGCTGACTCAGCACAGCTCCGCGCTCTCCTCTGGGAGACCAGATTAAGGCAGCTCTCTGTGGCTGACTGGCCTAGTTCTCAGGACACAGGAGAAGCAAAAAAACAAACATGTCCTTGCTGCTGTGCTGCCATGGTAACAGAGACAGTGCTAAAAGGTCCTCAGGGAGAAAGTGTGTGATGTTGACAGAGAGCAACTGCTCCGACAGGCTGATAATGGCACACCTACAACCTCAGTGCTCTTTCATCCATCAGCTTCACTGGGCACAGCTCAGCTCCATTAAAGTGGATCTACACAAACATATAGTCAGTTCCACAGAATATCTGTGAAAGCTCCTGGGGACACAGGACACCCTAACCCTAACCCTATTCATGCATCGCTCCCGGATCATTTGAAAGATTTACGTGACATTTCCTGAAAATGTTGGAAGTAAATAACTTTGTATGCTTCCACACCAATAACTACAGGATGCACGGCACATGTTCAACTCATTGCATAACAGTAAACCACCACAGTGTTCAATTGAACTAACCAATTACTTGTTTACTATAATTAAACAGGATTCTGTTGTGAAAAGAAACAACCTGTGTGTATTTCCTGTTTCAGGACAAGACGTTTACCTGCACCCTCTTTATGCCTTTTGAAGAGTTTGAGAAAATCACCACAGGAGACGAAGTCATGGAGTTTTTCCAGAAATACTTCCCTGACACCATCCCACTAATAGGAGCGTAAGTCACTTTCTTAGCTCTGCCCCTTTTATCTCTCCGTTCCACCTGCCAAGCCAACATTTCCATTCCCCATCACCCCGTCAACTCCAGGACACACAGCGAGGATCTGTGAAGTGTGAAATTGCAGACTCACTCTGACATGGGTTTGTGCAGCCAGGTTTTTAATTTAAGATGAACCTTATGTTGTGACTGATGAAGAGATAAAGAGGGAATGCATTCGCCCACTTCTTCTCTGGCTTGACTTTGGTTAGAGCACTCTGGCATGTTTTTGGCTGTTCAAGAGAAGATCCCAGAATGTGTTTCTAATAGTTTTATATCCATTTCTTTCTTGCAGTGATGCTCTCAAGGAGGATTATTTCCGACTGCCTGGGCAGGCCATGGTGTCTGTCAAGTGCTCCCCATATCACATCGGGGACAAATGTGTCCTAATGGGCGACGCAGCCCATGCAGTGGTGCCTTTTTACGGGCAGGGCATGAATGCTGTAAGTAGCACTAAATAAAGGAGAAGTAAAGGCGGAAACAAATGACATGGAGACTCATATGTGCGTCTGTGCTTTACAGGGCTTTGAGGACTGCATTGTCTTTGATGAAATAATGGAAAAGTTAAACGAGGATTTCAGTAAGTACTTTTAAAAAGAGAAAGATCAAAAGCAGAAGACAATGGAGTGACAGTTAATTTCTAAAAGTGTCTGCTCACAGGTGCTGTGCTGCCTGAGTACACCCGAGTGAGAGTCCCAGACGACCACGCCATCGCAGACCTGGCCATGTACAACTACATTGAAGTAATTTCTTCATAAGCTCTTCCTTAATTAAAATATCACACATTACATCCAAACACCTTCAAATTGGGGATGAAGTGAAAATGGATTACTTCTGCTTTTTCAGAGAAACTGACTTCAACCTAAGCGAAACCTCTGATGTTAAAAAATTCAGTTCCTGGAGTGTCCACTAGAGGCTGGCTGCAGCAGCACAGGAAGTCACATACACACCCATTCAAACAGCCTGTTTTTACAGCAGACATGAACATGTTTACAGCCTGCTTCAAAAAACCAAATAGGTGTGATTAGCTCATGTCTCCATCCACACACACTGTACGGGGGGAATGTTTTGATGACTCAGCAGTTTTGATTGGATGAAGGATCAGAGTTATTCCCAATAAGGCGTGTAGCTGAGCTGATTGACAGGTGGGCGCCGTGTAACGGTTTGTCAAGAGGCTTAAAACCCGCCTCAGCTCTCAGCCTGTCGTTAGCTTGACTCAAAGTTAGCCTGAGACAGCATTTCCAGCACGGAGACCGCCACCCATGGGACTCCAGCGCCCCCTGCAGGGACACACGGGGGACTCCAGCGCCCCCTGCAGGGACACACGGGGGACTCCAGCGCCCCCTGCAGGAACACACGGGGGACTCCAGCGCCCCCTGCAGGGACACACGGGGGACTCCAGCGCCCCCTGCAGGAACACACGGGGGACTCCAGCGCCCCCTGCAGGAACACACGGGGGACTCCAGCGCCCCCTGCAGAGACACACAGGGGACTCCAGCGCCCCCTGCAGGGACACACAGGGACTCCAGCGCCCCCTGCAGGGACACACGGGGGACGTTCAGGATTCATCCTTTAATATTTACAGACTATGCTTCAACCCCAAAAAATAGAAAATGTGACATCAAGTAACACAACCACAGAAAGAAATTCTTTCAAACTATGACGTGACCAGAGAGCCACTGATGCTGTCGTCATGAACCGAATGATTCTTGTTTTGCTCCCCACTATGTTATTCTTTGCTCTTTAGTTTAAAAGGTTAATACACAGTAACATGCAGCACTGATATGTAAGCAAATACAAAACTCTCAAAGCAATGTAGTCATAGCAGATTTTTTGTTCTGGTGGAGCACCCGTTCAAACTGTGGTTGTCAGATTTACATCAAATGAAATCACGTTCTGTTTTTTCTGTAGATGCGAGCGCACGTCAACTCCAGATGGTTCCTTTTCAGAAAACACGTCGATAACTTCCTCCACTTCATCATGCCAAAGACAATAATTCCCCTCTACACAATGGTAAGTGTTCTAATGAACACAAGTCATCACATTGCATGGTATGTATCTTCACTCTGCGTGTCGATGTGTGCAGGTCACTTTCACCAGGGTGAGATACCACGAAGCTGTGCAGCGCTGGCACTGGCAAGACAAAGTAAGACTCGTCTCTAGTGTTAGTTTGTTTCTGTTTAGCCCATTTTCAAACCTTTGAAGATTTGAATTGAGTAGTCGCACAATTATCAGCAGTGAGCATGAAAGGCGGCAGTGAATCTCACGAGAGTAAACACAAACACAGAGCTCTGCTGCACATTGGGCTGTTTGTCATTGCATCAGTTTGCCTGCACATCAGCCGGTCCGTCCTTGGCTCCGTGTTGAACTTTGTGATATGACCCTGTGCTAATGGGCCAGGGATTTAACAGCCTCTCCTGCACTGTAGAAAACCTTGAGGGTTTCTGGGAGGAATGACCTCAACGTGCTGAAAGAAGCAGCGTGTACCGTGGAAGAACATGGTCATTTGAAACAAACTAGAGGCATTCGGACATTTTCCCATACTTTCATTTCATTTTAAACTTTCATTCATTTTCAAAAGGACACTGAGGTTTCCCTAATGTCTTGAGATTACAAGCACATTAAAACAAGCAAAAGCACAACACTCAGACTCAGTGACGCTGTGACCCATTAAAAATAGTTTGAAACACAGTGGCTAGAAGTCAAATGAACTCTGGAAGAGACTGAAGAACTCCAAAGAAAAGGCAGATTTACAGAGGGATAGTCAACTGGAAATCTGCTCTTTCTTTTATGTAGTATTCTATAGTTGATTGATATTGTATAATGTGTGAGGAACTAATCTGTTTTTTAAGGGCCAATCAAAGAGATGGGGAGAAGATGTTAACAAACTAATTAGTCAGAGAAGTCTTTTGGATTCACACACGCAACACATTTGGTCTAAATGGACTAAATGAATGGACCTTACGCCTCTCATGTTTGGTGTGATGATGTTTATTTTCAGGTCTACTATGTCTCTATAGAGACACATGTGTATTATAGATACTGTCACAGTATTGGTTAACTGTCTGCTTACTTCCCACCTGTCAACCTATGAGATTGGACTCTCTGTGAGTAGGAGGGTATTTAGGTTTTTGGTACCTCTGCTCTTTAACTCTGGCGAAGATGCAGGAAGAGTTTCATGTGTTTTTCTTTCTACCTGTGTGAAGGAGTCCTTTGAAATGTTTGTGACACATGAATTCATGTTTATTATTCTCAGGTGATTAACCGGGGCCTGATGTGCAGCGCTGCAGGAGCTGTTCTGGGAGGTTCCTACCTGCTCATTAAAAATCCTCCTGACATCGACAAGCTCATCATTCCTGCTGAGAAAATGTGGACCAGGCTTCTCGCCCTCAGGACCGTCTGAACGGTCCTGATCTGTTTCTGATCTGACGGACCAAAAAATCAACCATCTAACACCAAAGTTAACTGAGAGAGTCCAAATTTTAGAGATGGATTTAGTCCTGCAGATGGATGGACAGGAATGATGGTCTGAATTTATCACAGGCAGTATGATTGATAATGAGAGTTAAATTAGACATTAAGGTGATGAAACGCTAAAGATGTTTTTAGGCCACAAATCATCATTTAAGAAATCAGTATTAAACTCTTAAACATAGACTACAATATGCTTCACTCGTGGAGATTAAATGCAGTTTGCAAATCCACTTCCTGCCTGTTTTCTTTTGTCAGTTTGGCTCTAATCTTGAACAGTCCATCATGCCAACCATCCTTTCAGCCACTCTGTGAAGACAATCATCACTTTTAAAATGTTACTGTTCATATGGAGACTAAACTCAAGTGGGTTTTATGTCTTCTGTTGAAGTAGCCATAGTTCACGAGTGAGGGTAAGACCATGATTGGTTCAGCATCACTGTACACTGGCTGTATTGGACAGGGTCGTTGTTCTGGACCACCAGCCTTCATCCCAACCATCCCCTCAGAGTAAGATTGCAGATACACTAGCTTGAGATCCTCTTTAATACAGCATAATGTTTGACAGTAGTTGTTAACTTAAATCAGGATTAGATTAAAGTGATGGAGGAGCAGGATGTAAACCTCATAATATGGAAGTTACCTCTTCCTATCCAAGGTTAGTTCTGTCTCAAAATGTCAAACATAGCAAAGGCCAATTTCACAAAATCATTGGCTACACCCACATTAAATCTATGAAAAGGTTTCGGAGCTGATTCCCAACCTGTCTAGTTTAAGCGTACCGGAAGAATCTCTAGAACTCTGGTTCACAGCAAGGCACCGTTTCCAAAAAGCTAAGAGTCTCTAGTGTAGAGTTTGAAAACATGCAGACATATTTTGGAACATTTTGCTTTGGAAGGAAAAAACATACGAGTATTTTCCATAATGCCAAACTATTAACTAAGTTAATACAAGGTGTGCCCGGTCACATGGTCCCTGAATGAGGGTTTTATCAGCATGGAAAGCAATTCATCACATCTGGTCAGAGCTGACAGGAGGTGATGAGAGGAGGTCCCGGTTTCCTCTCATGTAATTACAGTCGGCTCGTCCTCATGCATATAAATCCACCAAATGTCCTTCCACACAGCCTGCTCATCACCATGAAGATGGAAGAGAGATAAACACAGAGGACGGATACCTTAAAATAGCATTTCTTTATTGAATCCGTTCACAATCAGGTCCGTGTCTGTGTGGTGAAGATTTTTTTTTACAGTTTGGTACCAAGCACAAATGGTCTAATCCATATCACAGCAGGCCTCTACAGACGAGGTCCTTATAACACATACATGTGCTCCTATGACTACTTGCTACTACATCATTATGTACTTGAATCACGCCCTATCTAAACCTCCTTGGCTGACACTCGATGATGAACGGATGTTAAAGCTGCGTTCAGACCAAAGCCGAGCACATTCACCTGCTTGTGTCATAGGTGGTTTCATAATATCCTCCAGAGGAGCACACAGCTCGCTAAATTCTTCTGGCACTTTCCTGTAGCTGTGTCCCAAAGAAAGGCTGCATCCTCGGTGACCCATTAAACCTCTGACTTCTCCTGGGACCACAAGGTGCATCTTGTGCAACCTTTGTGAACCAAAATATCCAGAGGTGCCTTCCAGTTAAAAAGAAATACTCTTTTAAATAGTCAAAAATCAAGCAGAACAAATGACAAAAGCAGAAGAGGCCGTGAAACTTTAAATTATCTTGAAAATAATCGATAAGACATTACGTGACGTCAGTTATGTTCGCTAGTTCTGGTGCAGCTAAGCGAAACTCTCAATCCTAATCCTTCAAAGTGCTTTGATTAGTCAGAAGATAAGAAAAGTGCTATACAAGTCTAAATCTATTTACCTTTGCAGGCTGGGAAATAGATACCTGTCCATGTAAATGTAGTCACATGACTGCTGACCCCAAGCTAACAGGGCAGAGCACTGGCTGCTGTGTTTTCTGTATCAGGCAGAAGAGAGAGCCTCTCTTACACAATAGAGAACAAAATTATATCTTCAAATAACTTACACAGTTTGAGGAGCAAATAAACCTCATCGTTCAAAGAAATAATTCAATATTCTGTGAAACCTCAGCACATGTTGAAGAAAAAATGGCAGAGGAGATACCTGCACAACAATTTTGACTGGCAAAAAATACAAAAAGAAATCTAATCTAGCCTCTTGAACTAAGACATGAGGGGTCAATACATTATATGTGTCTCCCTACCGATTGATATAATGCTCAAACGTCTCAGTCTTTGCAGCAGAGATCATAGTCAAGAACTGAGACTTTAGACACTCTTTTCATTCACCTTTTTTAGCACAGTCACATTTCTGTGCAGGATTCTCCTCTGCTATTTTATTTCACAGCCTTAACAATGCTGTGGTGTAACTGAGGGACAGTTTCACTGAACAACCACATGGTTTACTGATCATTTGTTAAAAACATCAGCTTTTGACCAGACACAACTTCAGCTGTAGAGACCTGAGAGATGCTAACACATCTCATAACATCACATAGCATCTCTAAACTTCAGGAATTATTTAAAAAAGAAAGTGTTTTAAGTCGAAATAACATCTATCTCTATGCTACTTCTGTTAGCCCAAATATAGTTAGCATCAACAACTTTTTACATCGTTTCATGCTTAAAAAATGTTTCGCACCAAAAGACACACCTACACGTGCAGACCCAGAAATGTCCAGAGAGGTCACACAAGGTAATTTTGGCTTGGAACTGTAGGACCTAAGGCGAGTGGTGGGGGTTTGTGGTGGTGGTCCAGTCTTTGTGGATCACAATGGCCTTACTTGGATGAAATTAACCTCTCTGGACTCTGCAGTCTTTGACGTTACATCCATCGGATCGAAGTCATGGCTAGTGATGATGAAGACGATGGAAGAAGAGCTGAACGTCACCCTTTTTTTGGGTCGGTCCCTGCTGCTGTACTGCCTTGACACAACGATGGGTCGAATGGGACGCTGGACAGGAGCTAGGGGGCGCTCTTTGAGGCTGCACTGCAACCAAGAAAGCCGCGAGCAGAGCAGCTGTGTCAGGCAGCGGCGGAACTGTGAAAATCAAAAGAGGATACAAGGGATGAAATATCACACAGAAACACACGCACACACACACACACACAGATACACACTCGAAGATGAAGTATTATCCGTTTGAAATAGATCCTCTATTAATGAAGAAGTTGGTCCGGCGGAGAAATTAAGTTTTGACCGACACACTCATCCTGCTCCAAATGCAGCAGTACAGAACCATGGCCCGATGAGAAGTCATTGATTTGCCCTATTTGTCCACAGAGAGTACAGCTTTGGCCACTGGAGGGAAACGCATCAACTGAAGGCCAGGATGAGGCGGATCACCCCTCTACTAGACTTTAGTCTAGTGATACTTAAACCGATGGCATCCTCACCCTTCAGTTCCTTCAAACTTCAAAGTTACCTTTCTGCTCATGAACACGTAGATGAGCGGGTTGTAGGCCGTGCTGGACTTAGCAAAGAAAGAAGGGATGATGGCCAGGGTGGGAGAGACCATGCTCTTCCTGCCGAAGGCCTCCATCATGGAGACTACGGCATAAGGCGTCCAGCACACCAGGAAGCAGGAGATCATCAGGAAAAACATAACAGCCACCTTCTTCTCGTAACGCAGGATCTTGATAATCTGGGCTGTCTGGAGGTCCTGAATGGAGCGCAGCTGCAAGAAACAGGAGAGAGAAATGTCTTACCATGAGGGGGACACTGGCCTGATGTGGGGATTGACTGTGTAACACCAGTGATGGTCAAGACAGAAACATCTAACAAGACACAAAACGTCAGTTTCCGAAAAAAAAGAAGAAAAAGGGACGAAGCGTGTGTGTTGCTGCAATAGCCTTTAAAATAAATGTCATAATACGGAGGGTTTTCCCACTAAGATCAATAGAATTCAATTACATTTGAAAGACAGTACAATAAACAAAGGCACTGTGTTCTGCAATGAACTGAACATGCATAATTACTGCATAGAACAGTGGCAACATATGCATTTACTAAGCTTATGTCTTGAGGGGCTGAAAAAGAAGTTGCATTTCTAAAATATTAACTTGAAGTAAAAAAAGAAAGAAAAGTGCTACATTGAAAGAAAGCCAACTGGGGAATGATAGGATTTCAGGGCAATTCATGGCTATCCCAGCCACCCCTAACTCCACCCCTGAGTCCCATCAAGGTAAGATCAGTGGAAATCTTATTTTCACCAAACAAAAAGCACAATATTTTTTTGTTGCAGGACTTGTATCCGTTATGAACCTTGTTTAAAGGAGCAGTCTGTAACTCTGACCCCGAGTGTTTAAAATGAGTACTGCAGTCTAAACTCTAATCATCACAGAGAGCTGTCTCCCTCCCTCCTCTCACACAGGTCAGCATGTGGTGAACACTGTAGCTTCAGTGTTTAGCCAGCTCTGCATGTGGTGAACACTGTAGCTTCAGTGTTTAGCCAGCTCTGCATGTGGTGGACACTGTAGCTTCAGTGTTTAGCCAGCTCTGCATGTGGTGGACACTGTAGCTTCAGTGTTTAGCCAGCTCTGCATGTGGTGGACACTGTAGCTTCAGTGTTTAGCCAACTCTGCATGTGGTGAACACTGTAGCTTCAGTGTTTAGCCAGCTCTGCATGTGGTGAACACTGTAGCTTCAGTGTTTAGCCAGCTCTGCATGTGGTGGACACTGTAGCTTCAGTGTTTAGCCAGCTCTGCATGTAGTGGACACTGTAGCTTCAGTGTTTAGCCAGCTCTGCATGTGGTGGACACTGTAGCTTCAGTGTTTAGCCAGCTCTGCATGTGGTGGACACTGTAGCTTCAGTGTTTAGCCAGCTCTGCATGTGGTGGACACTGTAGCTTCAGTGTTTAGCCAACTCTGCATGTGGTGAACACTGTAGCTTCAGTGTTTAGCCAGCTCTGCATGTGGTGGACACTGTAGCTTCAGTGTTTAGCCAGCTCTGCATGTGGTGGACACTGTAGCTTCAGTGTTTAGCCAGCTCTGCATGTAGAGACACTGTAGCTTCAGTGTTTAGCCAGCTCTGCATGTGGTGGACACTGTAGCTTCAGTGTTTAGCCAGCTCTGCATGTGGTGGACACTGTAGCTTCAGTGTTTAGCCAGCTCTGCATGTAGAGACACTGTAGCTTCAGTGTTTAGCCAGCTCTGCATGGGTCTGTAAAGCTTTCTGCGTTCTAACCTCTCTCCATGTTTCAAAAGCATCTCCAACATTGATCCTAGTTTGAGCAGCTTTCTGCTGCTGGAGCTTATTAGAAACATGCAGAGGGGCCTTTCACCTGGAGCGAGGCACAAGACAGGGCTGCCCGCTGTCCCCTCTGTTATTCTCATTGGCTATTGAGCCTCTGGCAGAGGCAATCAGGTGTGCGGACAATGTTTCAGGTGTGACTCTTGGCTGTACTGTACATAAATTGGCCCTCTACGCTGATGATGTAATTCTCTTCCTGACTCGGCTGGAGACATCTATCCCTGCCCTTGTTTCGATTATTGATGCCTTTGGCAGTTTCTCTGGTTACAGGATAAATTATGACAAGTCAGAAGCCTTGCCGCTTGGGGACTTTGGCGATAAAAGTGCCCTGGTTGACTTCCCCTTTAAATGGTCTGACACTGGTTTTGTTTACTTAGGCGTTAAAATCTCTGCCAATCTGAACGATTTATATAAACTTAATTTTGCACCCGTTATATCTGTTATAAAGAGTGACTTACTCAGGTGGTTTGACCTCCCTCTCTCTTTGTTGGGCAGAGTCAATTTAATTAAAATGAACATCCTTCCAAGGATCCTATACCCAATGCAGATGCTCCCGCTGAGGATTAATAAATCTGTGTTTTCCGATATTGATAAATCTATCTCAAAATGTATTTGGCATGGGAAAAAGCTGTGTCTTAATTTCAAAGCATTGCAGTTGCCAAAGGAAAGTGGTGGTGTGTCGATGCCAAACTTTATGTTTTACAACTGGGCATGCCACATGCGCATTGTGTCAGAGTGGCTGAGTCATTTTCTCGTCTCGCGACAGGAGACTGATATTGATTCCTGGCAGTGCCCCTCTCTGTCTCTACTCAGCCTCGTTACGTGCGAATCCTCCTTGCTTCCACTCGAGGTCCAAAGTAGCCCTATTTTAATGAACACAATTAGAACTTGGGAACATATTCCTTTGCTGGTATGATCTCGGTATCAGAGTTGTTGCTGATATGTTTGAGGCTGGAAATCTTTTATCATTTGAACAACTTAAAGACAAATATGGTATTCCTTCTAAACATTTATATGGTTATTTACAGGTCAGACACTTTATTACCAGTCTTGACTTTCCTGAAGCTGAGCCAGTAGCCTCTGCCTTGGACTCACTACTGTTACAGTCCCACCAAAATAAAAAACATATATCCCACTTTTACAGGAAATTGCAGTCCCTCAATACATTTAACATTAATAAAATTAAAAGAACATGGGAGAGAGACCTTGGAACTGAATTTGGTGAGGAGGCATGGTCCAATGCTGTGGAGTCAATAGGGAAAACCTTTGTGTAACAGACTAACAGAGAGCCAGTTCAGGATCCTTCATCGGCTGCACCGTGCGCCCCAGTCCCTCAACATTTTTGATTCTAATATTTCTCCAATTTGCATCAAGTGCAAGAAAGATGTTGGGTCATATTTTCACTGCCTTTGGAGTTGTCCTCTGATATCAACATTCTGGGAAAAGTTTTCACAGGAAATTAACTTAATTCTCGATAAGAATATACCAATAAATCCTGGTTTATTTGTCTTAGATCTTTCAGAAGAGAAGCCCCCTCTAACACGTGCCCAGCAAAAACTTCTAAACAAGCTTCTTCTTTTAGTGAGAAGATGCATTTTATTCCAGTGGATCAAGCCCAGACTTCCAACTATTAATCAGTGGTATGGGGAAATTTTTAAAGTCTTGCCTATGGAACGCTTAAGTTTGGTACTGAAGGGAAACGAGAGGTTTTTCGGTAGGTTGTGGGAACCATTCTTGAATCATCTCCCTCAAGGCACAGCAGACCTGTTACGCAGGGGATGCTGTGGAGTAGACTGGCGCCCTTCCTATACCTCTGCAGATACTTAACGCTCTGTGGGTGTTGCTTTCCACAAGCCTGTCTATGTTTTATATTCCCTGTATTCCTTGTTCCATGCTGAATGTCTGATACCTGTGATATGGATCTGTTCATGTATGGTACTGCTTCGGATGCATTTTGTTTTGTGTCAATTGTCTTATCCCAGGTGATCTGTAACTTGCTCATACGAGTCCTTGCTGTCATGTGTGTTTATTTGTTCTGTTTGTTCAAAAATTTAATAAAATTTATAAAAAAAAAAGAAATTAAAAAAAAGAAACATGCAGAGGCTTTTTAGCTCGGGTACAATCACTTCTATCTGAAGCAGTTCCACTGCCCGCTTCCATCGCTGCAACACCTGTCTTTCATGTCTGATCACAGAGGAAGAGAGCAGCTCTCTGATTGGTCCTTTAATGGAGATGAAAAAACGTACATCAGATCTTCAAAGTGTCTTTATGTGAAACTTTTTCCTTGTTTTCTTTGTCTTTGTTTGTGGAAGTCTCATAATATGATGCAATAATAGAGTGGTATAGTGATGACATATTTTTTTTGGCCAAACTGAAAGAAATGGAGCTGGTGGTTCCAGCCAAAGGGATTTTTGCATTGGATTTTGGATCAAAACAGAAAATAGTCTCTGTGTCAAACACACGTTTCTGATGCATAGCTGTTTTGTTCAGCTGGATAATCTTTACAGATGAAAACCATTTATATGATGTTTGAAGAGTTACTGCAGCTGAGAGAAGTAAAAAGCTAACGTTATGCTATAACGAACTAAACCACGGTCAGTTTATTATGACGTCACAACTGTTATGCTTCATCGTTCTAATCAGTGATTTTGACAAGCTAGCTAAATGTTAGCTTAATAAGTTGTTTATTAACCTAATATTCAGTGAAAACCATGACTAGAGGCTGTAAGGAAGATTAGTGTTTCGTTTATGTTTTATTGTCTTTTTAAAACCTTGCATGTGGGGGCGCTGGTGGCGCAGCGGCAGTGCGCGCGTCCCCATGTATTGAGGCTCAGTCCTCATGCGGGCGGCCCGGGTTCACGTCTGGCCTGTGGCTCCCTTCCCCGCATGTCTCTCCCCACTCTCTCTCCCTGATTTCTGCCTCTATCCACTTTCCTATAATAAAGGCAAAAAAGGCCAAAAAAAACAAAAAACCTTGCATGTAAGGTGTCCTTGGGTTTTTTGAAAGGCGCCCTGAAAATTATTATTGTATTATTATTATTTTTTTAACAAGAGTCTTTATTCACAAATCAAGCTTCACCTTCTGTACATACTGTTTGTGTTAGATAAACAGAACAGAGACAAACAAAAACAAACCATGAACATCTCTGCAAACAGACACCTTGATAATACACAATTAAAGGTTCAGAATACACTACAATGTCAGGTTCAATAAGATATTAGTGGGCTCCACCTCTTTTCGAACAAATCAATAGTAAGATTTAGCTTTGCCGTTATTTTTTCCATTGTATACACCTTCACTATTCTTTCCTTCCAGTGACATACTGTGGGAGGTAGAGGTTTGTACCAGGATACAGTTATAATTCTTTTAGCCACCAGTACAAGAACTTTAAAGAGATACATTTTTTCTTTACTTAACAAATTGCATGGGAGCACTCCAAAGACAAAGACAAGCGGCTTCCACTCAATGTAAATATGTAGTATATCAGAAAGTTCCCCCCTGATTCCTTCCCAAAATGTTTTGAGTTTTGGGCGGTCCCAAAAAATATGTGTGTGGTCTCCAATTTGACCACATTGTCTCCAACACAAATTCGTTTTGGATTTGTCAAATTTATTATTGTATTATTATTATTATTATTATTATAGTGAAAGAGTTCGCTATAAGAGTGAAAGAGCGGCGTGATGACGTTTAATGGCTCCATGACAACCATTGTAGTTTCAGCTAGCTACTTGTTAGCAACCACTGTTTTAAGTATGTGTAAAAACAAGCTTGATTTGATTAAAAAAAGTTATTGTCTATAACTCTCAGTTGTGGAAAAATACATTTATTCTGTTTCCACTTATAGTATGAGAACAGTGATCAGTTTTCCTCGTCATCTTTGTTTACTTCCCAGATTTGCATCAGCTGCAGTTGCCCCCCATTCATGAATCTGTATGTTGATTCTCCAAACTAATCATTTATAAAGTATACAGAACAGAAAAAAAGCATGTCTTACCATTTGCACAGTGTAGAGGATGTTCCCATAGCAGTAGATCATAATTCCCACAGGCACAAAGAAGCAGGCCAGGAGGAAGAGGAGGATGAAGGAGGCATCATTTGGGTCTTTCGAGGCCCAGTCCAGTGAACAGCCCAGCCGATGGATCTCCAGCGTGTAGCGGTTCCACCCCAGCAGAGGAGCACCTGTCCAGGCCAGAGAATACAGCCAGATGTGGGCCAAGGCCCGCCATGCCCAGGGGAAGTCCACCACTTGCGCATGGACTACTCGGATGTAGCGCTCATAGGCCAGGGCTGCCAGAGTCATGATGGAAACAATGCCTGGCAACAAGAAAGGTGGGGGGATGACACACAGACACGAGTAATGCAGAGAGATAAGTGCAGGATCTGGGTCAGTGGCTACTCAGTGTCTATTTGGAGTCAATGAGTTTCATCACGCATTCTGAACATTGCATTAAAGTATTTTGTCAGGAATCCTTGAAACCTTAAAAAGACTCACACACACTTCTGAATCCTGCATCATTCTTTTCTACACTCAACTTACGTGTTTATAAAGTAATGGCATATGCAATTGATATCAAAGTGCTTGCATTTTTTATGTTCTTCTAGTTCATCAAAGATTACATGTGCAAGCCTGAGTCATGTTACATTGGCCAAAATCAATTCTGCATCTCAAATCCAATGGATTCATCCAATGACAATCATCCAGTACCCTTTATTCATTCATTTGACTAGAAGGAGCAACAGACTCTGTGCAGTGACTCATTTTAGCTACCCTGCTCGGGTTTCACGAGGACGGACGGCTATTGACAGAACTGCCACGGCTCGTTGCTGCAGTCCCCATGGCCAGCGTGTCGGGCACACTGACACCAACCTCCTCTGAGTAATACGTCATGTCCCTGCAGAGGGCTGGAGGACACACAGAAGAGCTATGGGGTTATTTCTTTTACACTGTTACAAGCTGTGGAGCTGAACATGAGCTGAGCAATAACACATAAAAAGTTCATGTTTTCAATCTTTATGCATCAATCTTTATCTTCATATTTAAGTTAATGGTGCTGACAACGACAGACCAGACTCTACATTATTATTATTTATTTATTTATTTTTTAAGATTTATTTTTGGGCATTTTTAGCCTTTATTATAGAGGAAGGACAGTGGATAGGGTCAGAAACGAGGGAGAGAGAGAGCGGGGATGTACACGCAGGAGGGGAGCCACAGGTCTGACGCGAGCCGCCCGCGTGAGGACTGTAGCCTCGATGCATGGGGACACACGCACTGCCACTGTGCCACCAGCGCCCCCGACATTATTTAAACTCTTTATATTCTTAATTAACACAAACTTTCAAAGTTCCTTATCACACATTTTAAGACTTGGTTGTATTTGTTTCTGAGAAATGATTAATTAAACCTTTAGAAACATCAAGTGAAGAACTTAATGCTTCTCTGCAAACATGGACTATAAGTGTTTGACACACCTGGGGTCTAGGTATGCTCTGCTTGTTCGTTTGTATACTTTAAGTCTCCCATTGACTAAAAAACTTTTTTTTAATTTACCACAACAAACGGCAAGATCTACAACTGAACAGAGACAAGTAGAGCTGCAGAATGAGCCATTAATAACAATGTTTTCTGACCGTGAAGCTCACGATTCCCTAACTTATTGTGAGTAGTGTATTTACTTACATTGCAAGTTTTGTTACTGTGATCCTTTCAATCATAGTTTTTTTTAAGAGGGTTGTAAACCACAATTTCCCAGCTTGGGATCGATAAAGTAAATATATCTATCTATCTAAACAGATGAAGGATTTTCCAATCCAATCCACTTTATTTATATAGCACATTTAAACAACAAAGAAATGTCTCCAAATTTTGGTCATCTAACATTCGTAAATGAAGAAAGAACAGACTGAGCTCCCGTTAGTATTAGCAGCTTAGTATGTAGCCCCTCAAAGCAACTTTTACACCTTTAAATAATAGTTTTAAAGGTCAAGTTAATCGCAAAATAACCCTGTCCTTCCCCATCTTCACCTGTTTCTTGCAGTATGTAGCTCTGAAGACCTTTGTTTCTTAAAGAACAAGAATACAAGTTTGTTCACATCTGCTACCACTTTTCAAGACACAGTTCATAAATTCTGCCACCAGGGGGCTCTCAATCCAAACAATAACAAAAGATGATGTTGAGGCTGGTGGGGAATCACGGGAGTGATCTCTATTTGCTACTCCACCCACAGCCTGATGAAAATGAACTCCGAGTTGAACGTAGTCAAGACAGCCAAGGAATTGTATGTTTACAGATGAGCTAATGTGTCCAAGTATCATTTACACAACATTTTTATTACAGAACGAAAAACATGTTGTGTGTGTTATGGCGAACTCCACAAAAATATCCAAAGACAGTTAGGGATATTGTGAGGTCCTCAGTGGGGTTTTAATACAGAAGGTGTTTGTTTCACTTCACTAATTTTTGGGATAGGGAGTTAATTGTATTAGGGTGATAGACGCACCTCATTTTGTGTTTTCCACGTAGTCTCACTGTGTACAGTGCACCTTGCATATCAGGGCCAATGCAAAGACAACTATTTTCAATGTGGCATCAATTTCAATGTTCTGGGTTTATGAAAAGCCGTTATTGTTAGTAAGTCATTCACAGCTCGACTTTGGGAAGTCGGAGTGCCTCATATGTTGTGACCAGCATGTCCCCTGAACCCCATAGAGCACATATGGGACCAGCTGGAGCAGCGACTGGATGCTCGTACCCCACCCCCACGTGACCTGCCAGAATGGTGTGTAACACTTGTGGAGGAGTGGAACACATTGCCTCAGAACAACATCATAAGGTATAAGACGTTACTGTCAAGCTCTCACTAACTGGGGCTATATTTGTTATCGTCTAAATTGGTGGGGTAATAAATATTGCACTAATGAAAATGGTGCTTCTTCTTACTCATTAATAGAAATATTAAAGAGAACTACTTATTTCATTAACATTGAAACCACATAGGAAATCACTCATTTAAAAAACAATATCACTAACTTAATATGAGTAGTGTAGTTCTTTGAATATTTAGCGTTAAAGCTAAACACTGCAGACTGATTGGCTTTAGTTTTGTCAGCTTCATACTTAAAACAACATAAAGGTTTTCACCGCCACGTATCAGAGTTGTTGGGCACCCAGCTCTTTCCCAAATGCTATCATACTCTGTGTGACCTTGGGGGTTTTAACAGGATAAAAAATGTCGCACAGAGCGTGAGCTTATTTCTGCTGTCGAGCAACATGAATGAGAGGTAGGACAGTCTTCAGGATGTGCACATCTGCCAGGCGCATCCGATAGTGAGGGCCAGGAAACTACATCCTCTCAGTCTCAGTGTCAACAAAGAAACAAGGCATTACCATGTCTTTGGAATCAAACCATCGACTAACAAAAAACACAGACTGCGCAGGCATTTTCTCTGCAACGTATTAGAAACCTGATCAACACAGTCAGTGTGGTGATGCAGAAGGGCATGTTCTTTAGATCGTGTGCACAGATGATTACAGGACAAAGTAATGTATTTAGTTTGCTGATATATAAGCTAATGCCTGGAGGGTTTTACTCTAATGAGCTCATTATCACACTCCCATCCTCCTGAGCTTTATTTCCTGCAGGGTGGGACCTGAAGTGTGACCCTGACTGTTCATTCACACATCGCTGCAGCTCTGCACACTTACACTGACTATAAAAAGGACAATTACTGTATCTTACAGTCAAATGAGACTCTGCACAAAGACTTCACTTTGAATAAAAGACTCTTGAAAAAGAGAGAAGAAAATGTTCAGTAATGGGAAATGGATTCAAGGTCGTTAGTATGATGTTAAAGCATATCTCTTCATTTGAAATACCTGTTTAACGTGCATATATATATATATATATATATATATATATATATATATATATATATATATATATACATCTGTACCCTGTGGAGGAGCTTTTGGTATAATTGCATGCATGCAGAGATATGCTTTTAATCTAAATAAGACTTTGAGATTTTTTATCTTTTGTCAAAAAGTAATTACCTTCAGCTGATTAAACGGTTTTACACAGAACATATATAGTGTAATGAAGACATGATAAGTATGACAAATGCTCAAGTGAAATCAACAACAGAGCAATTCTATTGGACATTTGAGATGTATGAATTTAATTAGGACATTTCTGACTTTACTCAACCCTTTACTTTACTAACCCTAAATTAAGCAGTCTCTTCTAGATAAAGACACTATGAAAACGAGACACAGTAATAATATAGATTCCTGTCATATAATCAATATTATAGCATGTTTATGTGACAGTGACGCTTCCATCCTGATTTATTTTCTACATGTTGCTTTGAATAAATAGAGTTTGCGGGTCCTCACCGAACAGGCTATTGCTGAATCCGTCCCACACGCATGTCGCCTGGCTCCACTTCCATCCGCCTTGGAGGCACGCAGCAAAGGTGAAGTTTATTCCGATGACAGAAACGAGCAGATCACTCACACCGATGTTCACCAGCAGAAGGTTTGTGGGTGTG
Organism: Symphodus melops; assembly: GCF_947650265.1. NCBI lineage: Eukaryota > Metazoa > Chordata > Actinopteri > Labriformes > Labridae > Symphodus > Symphodus melops. The sequence goes on along the minus strand of NC_136705.1, from coordinate 66,210 downwards.
CGGAGCCGCTTGAATTTACAGTACAGGATGATGACCAGCACGTTGTTACAGAAGCCGAACACTCCGATGGTTCCGACGGTCAGAGCCAGAAGTTTGTAGGTTCCAGCTGCAAAAAGCTGATGATCTGAGTCCACACTTCTCCCGACTCTGCTCTCGTTTGCGGGGTTCATTGCGGGGAAGAAAACTTGGGCTCTAGCATTGTGCTCTGCGCGTGAAGTGAGGCACGAGACAGCCTGCACACGCTCCTCACAACGCGCTCCCCGCGCCGCTCATTCAATCAAGCTCGAGACTGCCGTTCCTCCAAACTGGGTCAATGGACCACTGTCAGCTGCACGAGCGATACACGTCATGTTTCCGACTTCACTTTCAGAATAAATCGTTTATAACTTAAACCCTTAATTATTCATCAGGAAAGTTGTCTTTTCACTGATGATACGGCAGTATATCAGTCCATAGGGACTTGGGTTGGGAACCGGAGGGAGGGTCGCCGGTTCAAGTCCTGATACAGAACAAAATGTGGAAGTTGTTTGCTGGAGAGGTGTCACACCACTTCTTGAGCACTGCCAGGGTGCTCTTGAGCAAGGCACTGAACCCCCACCATCTCAGGGGTCACATCCAGTGGGAGCACACTCTGACACCCCTCCATTAATGTATGTCCACAGGTCCAGCTTGTGCATGTGTGTGATTCAGGCCTGTGTGTGAGAAGCACGTCTCTACATAACCAGAACTAGAGTTTCCTCCTCAGGGATTACTAAGTACATACACAATAAAAAGAACATTTCTTTGACTTGGGAGCAACTGGGCACGCTCTGCAAAATGTATTGTAATTTGTGTTACTAGCTCATTCTATGATTTTATAAATGATTTGGATATCATGGGAAAACCAACGATGCAATGTTTTTTTTAACTATTTTGAATGCTGTCTGTATGTTGTAAGTGTAACTTCTGCAGGACTCCCTTCAAAAAGAGTTTTTGGGGACTTTTTCTGGATAAATAAAAATTAGCTAAAAAATAAAGTCATCCCGAGGTCAACAAGCTAATTTAAAAGTCTAGAAAACAACCAAAATCAAATTGTTGTCGTGCAAACAGAGTGAAGTCGTAGGGCTTTAATAAATAAGACGTGTTTTAGATTATATTTTCTAAGAATGTTTTTACCATGTGCACATTATTTTTTATTCACAGCGAGGCCGTATGTAAGCATTCCCGTGTTTTTTCATAAACAGGGACAACAATTAGCAACCTGTTCAGAGGAGGAAAGTTTGATCTCACATGCATCAGTATGAATATAATGAAATTTTCACACTTTGCATTGGATGTAATGAATCTGTACCTACTCAGGGCATCAAAAAGGGACTCTTCAGTGTGTCCGTACTGAAGCCAAAACCCTAACTCTAAAAATCATTAGGACGTGCATGCACCCTATGTACTGGGGCTATGGTCCTCAAAGCAAGCGGCGCAGGTTAATATCCCATCTGTGGCTCCTTTCCTACATGTCATTGAGTGTCCTGGCTCTAAAATACAGGCACCGTGTCTTTCAAAAACAAAAGACAAACACTGGTTTCACTCCAGTTGGTACGCATGATCATCCAGGACTGAAACATGATGACAGAACACTGTGTGAAAAAGAGGGGAGGGCCAGCATTTCCATTAATCTCTCTTTAGAGACGCCTCGCAATCCTCGAGTCACATTACAACTCAGGCTCACATGCTAATGGTGGCACATGACGACAGCAGCAGCTGATTGTGATGTGTATCTGCACCCTCAGTGACACTTCAAGGTGCTCAGAGACAGGCCATCCTCGTAGGGGGGGGGTCTGGGCAGGCCATCCTCGTGGGGGGGGGGGTTGTTTGGGCAGGCCATCCTCACCAACAGTCCCAAGGAACCTAAGAGAGCTCAGGAGCTCCCAGAAAAAGGAGAGGTTAGAATATAAAGATAGAGACAAGCAGTAATAAGATATGAAAGCTGGGAGAGAGAGATAAGAGATCCTGGTGCCAGTTCCCCCGGTAGTCTAGGCCTATAGCAGCATAACTATGAGCTGGTCCTAAGCCAGCCCTAACTATAAGATTTATCAAAAAGAAAAGTTTGAAGTCTATTCTTAAAAGTACCTAGTGTGTCTGCCTCCCGGACCCCGACTGACGATTCCAAAGGAGCCTGATAACTAAAGGCTCTACCTCCCATAGTACTTTTAGAGACTATAGGCACCACGAGCAGGCCTGCATTCTGGGAACGTCATGTTCTTGTTGGATAGTACGGTACAATTAACTCTTTAAGATACGATGGTGCCTGACCGTTTAGAGCTTTGTAGGTGAGCAGAAGGATTTTAAATTCTATTCTAGATTTTATAGGGAGCCGATGGAGAGAAGCCAATACAGGAGTCATGTGGTCCCTTTTCCTCGTTCTAGTCAGAACACGAGCTGCAGCGTTTTGGACGAGTTGAAGGGTCTTTAGAGATTTACCATAGCACCCTGCTAAAATAGAATTACAGTAATCCAACCTGGAGGTAACAAATGCATGAACTAGTTTTTCAGCATCATTTTGTGACAGGATCTGTCTGATCTTAGAGATATTACCAAGGTGAAAATAAGCTGTCCTTGAAATTTGTTTAATGTAGGAATCAAAGGACATATCCTGATCAAACAGAACTCCTAGGTTCCTAACAGTGGTACTAGAGGCTACGCTAATACTACTAAGGGCCGTCATATCATCAGAGAAAGTCTCTCTAAGGTTCTTAGGTCCAATCACTAGAACTTCAGTCTTGTCTGAGTTGAGCAGTAAGAAGTTTCTGGTCATCCAGGTCCTGATGTCCTTGAGGCTTCTAGTTTATGAAGCTGGTTGGTGTCTTCTGACTTCATTGATATGTAGAGCTGAGTATCGTCTGCATAGCAATGACAGTTCATGGAGTGTTTTCTCATAATACTACCTAGAGGAAGCATCTATAATGTAAAGAGAATCGGACCAAGCACTGATCCTTGAGGCACTCCATGGCTAACTTTGGTCTACATAGAGGACTCATCATGAACACACTGAGACCTGTCTGATAAATAGGATCTAAACCAACTTAAAGCAGTCCCTGTAACTCCAAGTCATTGTTCTAGTCTCTGTAACTCCAAGTCATTGTTCTAGTCCCTGTAACTCCAAGTCATTGTTCTAGTCCCTGTAACTCCAAGTCATTGTTCTAGTCCCTGTAACTCCAAGTCATTGTTCTAGTCCCTGTTACTCCAAGTCATTGTTCTAGTCCCTGTAACTCCAAGTCATTGTTCTAGTCCCTGTAACTCCAAGTCATTGTTCTAGTCCCTGTAAATCAGAGTCATTGTTCTAGTCCCTGTAACTCCAAGTCATTGTTCTAGTGTCTGTAACAGGATGTGATGGTCGATGGTGTCAGAAGCAGCAGTCAGACCTAACAGGTCGAGCACAGATAGAAGTTCCCTGTCTGAGACTAACAGAAGATCATGTGTTACTCTAACTAGTCTCAGTGCTATGGTAAACTCTAAATCCAGACTGGAACTCCTCTAACAGGCTGTTGTCATGGAGACAGTCACACAGCTGATTAGCTCCCACTCTCTCTAAGATCTTAGAGATTAAAGGAAGGTTAGATATAGGTCTATAGTTAGCTAGAGTTCCTGAATCAAGAGTAGGCTTTTTAAGGAGCGGTTTAATTACAGCTACTTTAAATGACTGGGGTACATAACCTGCTGCTAAAGATATATTGATCATATCTAGTATGGAGCTGCTAACTAGAGGAAAGACTTCCTTAAACAGCTGAGTTGGGATTGGATCTAAAAGGCAGGTTGACGGTTTAGACGCAGAAATAATTGAGTTTAGTTCTGAGAGGTTAATTGGAGAGAAACAGTCGAGGTTAGTATCAGAATGTGGAACCGTTTCTGCTGTATCTGAATTATAGGAGGAATCTGCACTAAGTAAAGGTAGTAAGTTGGGTTAACCCTAACCCTAAAAAAGCTGCTGAAATCATTACTGCTAAGGGCTAAAGGAATAGATGAATGAACTATGACTCTCTGTCAGCCTGGCTACAGTGCTGAAGAGGTATCTAGGGTTGTTTTTATTTTCTTCGATAAGAGACGAGTAATAGGCCGTGCGGGCCTGCCGTAGAGCTTTCATATATCTATTATGACTATCTTGCCAACTTAAACAAGATTCTATCGTTTTGGTGGAGCGCCAAATTCTTCAAATTTACGTGATGTTAGATTTTAGAGTACGGGTTTCTAAGTTGTACCATGGAGCTGATCTCTGTCGTTTGATTGGCTTCTGTTTTAGGGGAGCGATTGAATCCAGAGTAACTCTAAGTGAATCCACCGCACTATCTACAAACTGATCTAGCTGAGAGGGACTAAAGTGATTATAGGAGTTTTCAACTAGGTTAGAGGATGGAACTGAAACAAAGGCAGCTGATATAGCTTCCTTAAATTTAGCTACAGCATTATCATTTAAACTTCTAGAAAGCACTTTTTTATTAAGAGGAGTTAAGGTTGGTAAGAAGAAATTAAAAGTTATTAGGAAATGGTCTGATATCAGAGAATTTTCCAGAAAAACAGACAAACTGTTAATTTCAATATCATAAGCTAAAACAAGATCCAGGGTGTGGTTAAATGGATGAGTAGGTTTGTTTACACCCTGGGTGAAGCCAATAGAGTCCAATAGAGACATGAAAGCCGTGCTAAGACTGTCATTAACAACATCCACATATTGAAATCACCTACAACAATTATTCTATCACTGCTAAGAACTATGTGTGATAGAAACTCTGAATATGGGCCGGGAGGGCGGTAAACTATAACAACTAGAACTGGCTGAAAAGTTCTAGAGACTGGATGTGAAAGACTGAGTGCAAGACTTTCAAAAGAGGTATAATTCAGCTTTGGTGGAGGATTGATTATAAGAGCAGAATTAAAAATAGCTGCTACTCCACCACCTCGACCAGTGTCTCGAGCTATATGAGCATTCAAATGACTGGGAGGGGTGGATTCATTTAAACTAACATATTCATCCTGAGAAAGCCAGGTTTCAGTTAAACAAAGTAGATCAATATGATTCTCTGATATTAGCTCATTTACCAGGAGAGATTTAGATGCTAGGGATCTAATGTTTAGTAGGCCGCATTTAATTGTTACTTTTTTTTGCAAAATCGTATTTGTAGTTTTTGATTACATTTTTATGATTTTTTTCTTTATTGAGGTTGGGATTGCTTATATTGACAGGTCTGGGGTGGAGAACAGACACAGTATCTATAGTATAAGTAGGGTTACAGCTATAAGAAGATCTAACTGAGTTACAGTTAGATTTACAGTCACAAGGACAGCTATAGTGGCAGGTAAACAGATCTAAAGGAAGCGCAGAGAAGTGTGTAAGACTGCAGCTCTGCATCCTGGTCTGAACTCTGATGAGTTGTCAGGGTTTGGGACTAATAAACTCTGCTACGTTTCTAGATAATAGAGCTGCACCAACCAGAGTAGGATGGATGCCATCTCTAGCTAGCAGACCAGGCTTTCCCCAAAAGGACTGCCAGTTATCTATGAAGCCCACATCGTTTACTGGACACCACCTCGATAGCCAGCGGTTGAATGAAGACATGCGGCTATACATGTCATCACTGGTCAAATTAGGGAGAGGACCAGAGAAAACTACGGAGTCCGACATCGTCTTAGCAAAACTCCACACCAACTCCACATTAACTTTAGTCATTTCCGACTGGCGAAGTCGGGAGTCATTTGTGCCGACATGAATTACAATTTTATCAAATCTACGTTTAGCCTTTGTCAGCAGCTTTAAGTGAGCCGTGATGTCGCCCGCTCTGGCCCCTGGTATACACCTAACTATGTCCGCTCTGGCCCCGGGTATACACCTAACTATGTATACACCTAACTATGCCCGCTCTGGCCCCGGGTATACACCTAACTATGCCCGCTCTGGCCCCGGGTATACACCTAACTATGTCCGCTCTGGCCCCGGGTATACACCTAACTATGCCCGCTCTGGCCCCGGGTATACACCTAACTATGTCCGCTCTGGCCCCGGGTATACACCTAACTATGCCCGCTCTGGCCCCGGGTATACACCTAACTATGCCCGCTCTGGCCCCTGGTATACACCTAACTATGCCCGCTCTGGCCCCGGGTATACACCTAACTATGCCCGCTCTGGCCCCGGGTATACACCTAACTATGCCCGCTCTGGCCCCGGGTATACACCTAACTATGTCCGCTCTGGCCCCGGGTATACACCTAACTATGCCCGCTCTGGCCCCTGGTATACACCTAACTATGCCCGCTCTGGCCCCGGGTATACACCTAACTATGTATACACCTAACTATGCCCGCTCTGGCCCCGGGTATACACCTAACTATGCCCGCTCTGGCCCCTGGTATACACCTAACTATGCCCGCTCTGGCCCCGGGTATACACCTAACTATGCCCGCTGACTTCGCTAACTTCACCTTTCTGACTATGGAGTCTCCAATTATCAGAGTTTTTGTCTCAGTGGGTCACTGAGTGGGGAAAATGAGTTTGAAACATGAAGTGGTTGGTGGGGAGCCGTGAGCCTCGTTTTCTTACTATGCCTCCCTCGGACAGTAACCCAGCCACTGCCTCCCTCGGACAGTAACCCAGCCACTGCCTCCCTCGGACAGTAACCCAGCCACTGCCTCCCTCGGGCAGTAACCCAGCCACTGCCTCCCTCGGACAGTAACCCAGCCACTGCCTCCCTCGGACAGTAACCCAGCCACTGCCTCCCTCGGACAGTAACCCAGCCACTGCCTCCCTCGGACAGTAACCCAGCCACTGCCTCCCTCGGACAGTAACCCAGCCACTGCCTCCCGGCTGCTCAGGAGCTACCGGGGGAGATTTAACACTATGTCCGCCCGCACTGGCTACAGAAGGCTGGCTAACTACTGCTGCGTAAGATAACTGTGACTCTGACTCAAAGGTGCGGAGCCTGCTCTCTAACTCAGACACCCTCGCCTCCAGAGCTAGTAGCGAGACACAACAGGAAGTGATGCAATACGCTCACCCGTAGTACGTCAGGACGAATAGAAACACTGGACTCAGTGATTTCAATGATTTCTGTTTTTGTAGTTTCAGTGTCTGACCTCATTTGTCATTACCCTCAGGTTAATTCAAAATAGCAGCCAACAAACTCTCCAACAAAACAAGAGATGTGTGTGGGCTTGAGATGAGCATGACACACACACACACACACACACACACACACACTTGAGGAATGGTTAATTCTGCTGGCACTTGTCCACTGACGCACTTGTGATGTTGTCAGGTACTTCTTTCATGGCTGAAGACTCATGTTGATATAAATGCAATGACGCTATTGCTGTTGTATGTGGAAAGAAATGTTCCCCTTTGTTCTGCAAGGCGTAGTCAAAGGATGCCATGTCAACACAAATCATTGAATCAACTTCTTCATTAACATTGACCTCTCAATGTCAGCATAGCTTGCTGTATTTGCATCACATTGATCTGAGGAGGAGGCTCTAAACCTAGGTCTGTGTGGTCTGACCCCCATGGCAAACAAGGAGCCACAGTTCTATGCCGACATGTTCTATTAGTGACGGAGCAGTGTCAGTCATGCAGGGTTAACAGAGAGACGGACAGCCAGTGCTTTTGTGCCCAGGAAAAAGGCGAGGTGGACACATGGTGCCTAAGGCTGGCTGAGAGTCACATACACATAGGTCATCTCTTTATCTGCTCACACTGAATAATAAGTGAATTTTCTCTCAGTTATCCACTGATCGTTAACTTCAGATTGATTAAGAGCTTTAGGACGTTCTGTCGGGAGGCTTGTCCACGGCACGGACGCCTCCAGTGACTCGTGTTTGCATTAAACTGAGAGTTACGATTGACTTCTTTGACACTTTGTCTCCAAATACGCAACCAACAGACCTGAGACCAGGTCAGAAGACCTCCTATCTGTGAATTAATCAACATTGACAAACATTTCAAATTCTCTGGGAGAGAGCCTTGTGGTGAGAATCTTCAAGAAGCCAAAAACTGACAAGAGACTTTTTAGTTTTATCAAACTAAAAGACTTTAGTTTGTATATCAAATAAATGTCATTTCTGGTTTTCATATCTATGTATGTCATGTTAAAAGTGACAGTTTGATACAATTTTTTTAATATACGATCTATATTACTCAAGTTACATAAGAATTGTTTAAAAGTTAGTTCTTGGATTTAAACTGAACATCTTCCTCCAACCTCTTGGTCATTATTTTTTAAGGCACATACAACATTTAGACTCTGTATTACCATGTTGCATATCATATATAGAGGGTAACATAAGTGTATAAGCTTTTCTTACCTTATTTTCTTTTTCTCACCTTATTTTCCAGAATGTTCAGAGGTGACTCTCACAATGCCTAAACTCAGAATACTCAAATTTTGGTTAAATATGGTGATCCACCCTGAGCTGTTGAGCTGGACATCTTGCGTCAGCTTTGAGACCCTTGTACTGCTGTGTGACATCACTTCTACCGAACTGATTGAGATCAGTCATTCTGGCTGGCTGAACTTCAGGAGGACCAGAAGGTATAAATGCTGGACCATGTGGACAAATTTGACCAAACGACACAAACATAAGATCCTGTCAAAGCTTCAACCCTGAGGGAGAAAACTTGAAGGCTCTGGTCAACTCAGTCACTCCAAGTAGATATTTCTAAATATAAAATCCTCTGATCACATAACTCTTCTAATCACATTTTCTTTAAATCATTAAGATAAGATAAGATAATCCTTTATTCATCTCATGAGAAATTCACAGTGACGACTGTGTTGTGTTCAGAAGTGCAGTTTGTCAATACGCAAGGCAGGCAACTGCTTGAGCTATGTGATTACATCTGTGACAGAAGAAGGTCACTTAAACATTAATTATATTCCCAGTACATTATGCTTAAAGCTGCAGTAATTACATCTCAGGGACAGCACCACAGTGCTTGCTCGTGTGTGCTCAGAAATTACCTTTAATAAGACTCCACTCATCATTGTTTCTAATTTAAATGAGAGAGCGAGCGAGAGAGAAAGGAAGGGAATGGATGCTTTGATTGGATGCTTGACCTAGTTTATGAAACCCTGACCAGAGATAGAAAGCATGAGGGGGCATAAGGAGTCTTCTGTTAGCAGCAGAGGCTAATGAGCTGGTTTAACTAAGAAAATAGTCACAACTGCACAGAACAAGAAGAGGAAAAACTGTGAAAGAGTATGAATCAGCATGTTCATTGTTTGCACAATGCTCTCACTGGTTGTTCACGGGTCCCATGACATAGAAATAATTGTAAATCCATTTTGACCTGGAGAGTCACACATAACATCAACGACTTCATATGGAAATCTTCTACAGGGCTGGAAGGAAATAATTTTACAAAGAGTTGAGGAGAAAAATGTGACTATATGTGTTCATACCATAGACTGTACATGCCGCTCACCTGAAAAAATGTCAAAGGAGTTTTTCAGTGTGTGACAACTGGAGGTAAAATACTGTTTAGAGGGTTCTGATTGAAAAAGTAAGTGGCTGTTTGGCATTATGGAGCTGTTGTTGTAGCTGTTTGTCAGGAGGCTTCAAGTTGACCCAGGTCAAGCGGTTTTCATTGGCTGTTAAACCAACGCACAGGCAGCCCTCCCCTGGCAGCCCTGCAGTGTTCTGCCAGCTGGAAGGCATCAGAAGAGCTGACCTATCAGAGGAAAGAGGGCAAGTGGGAGAGGGGTCCTAAAGAGACAGTAGCTAAAAAGAACTGTTTCATTAAGCTCAAATGAGGGTTTTTACTGACAACATTATAAGATGTATAAAATAAAAAAATCATACAAAACTACTTTATAGGTTTCACAGTCTGAAGACCTGAAGGGTTAGAATGAGAATACGGGCTCATTAAGGGTCATAGCCTGGTGTTAGGTTGACTGACAGTTAGCTTGAGACAGCATAGCGTCACCATAAGCAAGCTTCCAAAGCCGCCTTTCAGTCGATTTCTATTTCTATTTCTAGCGCTAGAGAGAGAGAGAGAGAATAAAAGATACATGTTTGTGTTAGTGCTGTCAGGCTAAAAAAATAAAATTAATTACAGGATTTGTATTTAATTAATCTAATTAAGCTCATATCTGTTTAAGGTGCCCAAATAAAGAATTCAAATTTCATGACATTACATAATTGTAGTGCACAACTAATAAAATGAAAATGATTGAATAAAAGGTTTTTATTGAAAAGAAGTTCTTTACATAATATGACATTTCAATTCATATGCCTTTTAATCTTATATTTATGACTTTTTTTTTTAAAGATTTATTTTTGGCATTTTGCCTTTATTATAGAGGAAAGTGGACAGAGGCGGAAATCAGGGAGAGAGACGGTGGCGTCAATACATGTGGACGCGCACACTGCTGTGCGCCACCAGCGCCCCCATAATTATGGCTCTTTTATTAAAATTGTTCAAATCTTATGAATTCTACGTTTTTATTGCATAATCTCACAGCCTTTCTCTATCTCACAAATCTTTCATCGGGGAAATGTAGAACCTGGGTCTTTGCAGACACACAGTGAGCTGGTTCCCGGGTTTGGGTTTTGGTCCTGGCTGCTGTCCTCGTCTCCACCCTCTTGACTTTATAAATGAACCGAGCTCCGTCCTCCAGCGGAGTTTGTGCTGCTCATGAGCTGCTGAATGGACGCAACATTTTCACCTCAGTCCTGCTTTGTTTGGTTTGGCTCACAAGGCATGTGTGAAGTGACGTGCCACAGACAAGTATGGGTCTTTCAACGGGCAAGTTTGAAATGCACATTTCTTACAGTCTATAGTTCCTGGGTAAAATTTGCAGTGATTTTTTTATTCAAGGGTGCTATAATAAATCTTGTGCCAATTTTTATAATGCTTTAATTTGCAATGTTATTAATTAATGTAATTAATGCGTTAAAGTTCTAGTTTGTGTATGTAAGTATTGTTGCAGAAAACAAGTGTCACAGATGTAAACTCCAGAATGTCCAGTCCCTTATTCAGACATTATTATTGACTCGCTGGTGTATAGTCGTCAGAGAGAAACAGCAGTAGAGGCTGGTTATCGGATGCTTCAGCTCCCCTGTGGAGGTTTCTTTCTGGAGGCTTTCAGAAGGTTTTGTTGTCAGGCTGGTGACTGGTTCTCAATACAACCAGAGTTAAACAGCCTGACCAGTGTTGTCAGTCAGAGGAATGCAGACATGGTTTTTTTACAGAAAGATTAAACAAACTCCACAATATTTTAATATTTTTCATATGAAATAAACATTTTTGTAAGTGTAAGGATCCATTGGTTTAATGTTGGAATCGTCCATCAGCCCTATCCTGGCAAATAATGTAGCATGAACCTATGTCAGTATCCAGTGTTTATCTGTTGTGTCATATCAATTTAATGCTAGTGCACTAACGAATGAGTCAAAGACAAGGTCTGTAATTGGGGAAAGTAAGTAAGTAAGTAAGTAAGTAAGTAAGTAATGTTTATTTATAGAGCACCTTTCACAGATAAAAGATCACAAAGTGCTTTACAACAATAAAAGGGGATTAACAGTTCAAAACAGAAACAGCAAAACAAACATACAATATGTAAAATAGATAAAAGAGTAGAATAAAACAGCAACTGGTCAATCAAAAGTCTGTCTAAATAAAAGTGTTTTTAACTGCCTCGTAAAAATTTCACAGGAGTCTACCGATCTCAAAGTCACCTGCTGGACAAACTCTGATCTGTTTTTTTTTTTTTAAATCTTTGATATATAAATAGAGATGCACTGATACCACTTTTTTGCAAACAGAGTACAAGTACTTACATTTAGGTACTCATCAATTCCGTTTTCAGCACTTATTAATGCCACTGAAATGATGTCACAAATAACATTACATTAACTTCAATTTTTCTCGTGTCTAACTCTTGAATCATAAGAACAGGGTCAGGGACCCATAGGAAAAAAGTCAGGGACTCCTAAGAATCATGAAACATCGGACATATCATCAGTAGTGTACCTTTGAGTCACAGGGGGTTTCGGCCTTTTAAAACTAGACACCCTCATTAAAAGTGCCCAGCAACAGGGTGATCAAACCTAAGCTTGCATCTCATGCCCAATCATGAGAATTGCCAAGTGGTTTAAATGGTGCAGCTCATGCCACATTCTTTCCAAACACAAAGGAAGTGGTGGTAGATCTAAGGAGGAGGATCCCCTTGTTTCCATCTAGGGGATCACTGTGGACACTGTGAAGGATTACAAGTACCTGAGAGTGTACAGTACATAGATAATAATCTGGACTGGTCCAAGAACACCACCGCCGTCTACAAGAAGGGCCTGAGCCACCTGTACTTCCTGAGGAGGCTGAGGTCCTTTAATATCTGAAGGACAATACTGAGGATGTTCTCTGAGTCTGTGGTGGTCAGTGCCATCCTGTTTGTTGTAGCGTGCTGGGGCAGCAGACTGAGGGCGGCAGACTCCAACAGACTAAATAAACTGATACACAATGCCAGCGACGTGGTGGTGGTGGAGCTGGACTCTCTGATGGCCGTGTCAGAGAGGAGGATGCTATCAAAGCTGCGTGGCATCTTCGACAATGTCTCACAGCCACTCCGTGAAGTGCTGGTCAGATACAAGAGCACATTCAGTGCTTAACTGATCCCCCCCAAATCACAACAGAATGTTACAAGAGGTCATTCCTATCTATGACCATGAAACTCTACAACTACTCCCTTTAAGAGTCTCACACTCGGACACTGGACTATTGTTGTATGTTCCATACTTTAAGTCACTTTTACTTATATATGCTTTATTCTATTTTATTTTATTTTATTTTATATTCTAAATTATTTCTTTACTTCTGTTCTGTGTTTTTGAGCAACGGTAACAACCGATTTCCCCCTTGGGATTTATGAAGTATCACTGATCATGTTTCTGATACACTGTCAGAATATTACATTAGCATGTGATGGTTGAATATTTCCCATACAAAAACATTTATAATCTATGATCTGAGAGGCTGATTGTTGTAGGAGCAGAAGGCAGAGGTTGTTTGGTCTCAGTCGTATCTGTCTATGTATCCTCAGCGTGTTTTCTCTCGCCTTGAGACAGATAGTGTTTCAAAGTGGTGTAATAGATTTTTGCTTCTTTGCTTTCTGCAAACACACATTTCTCTGGCCTTACATCTCTCCGAACAGATTGAAACTCATTTTAATTTTTTTCAATACTGCAAAATGTTTGAAGTCAATAGAAAATAACATCACAAATCTGCTCTTTCAGTAGATTCCATGAAGCTGTTTTTATTTTTGCTGTTTGTTGTTTTTGTTGATGCACTCCACAGTCACAGGTTTGATGTTCCCATAGACAATCATAGTGTTCAGACACCCAGTGGGACCTGTCGATATCAGCTGTCTATTTTCTGCTCTTCACAATCAGCCTGTCTGCCCCATTCTGGGCTCAGCAAGCTCATGCAAGTCAGCTGCATGCTTTATAAATCTGCCATGTAAGTGAAAGGATGGTGACAACTTCTCTGCCAAGGTCATCTCATATGTCGATGAATCACACACATGTCCATGTAATCTTCAGTGTCCTGTCTTGTCATTCTGATCATTCATAGATACATTGCCTCCAACTCATACAGTCATGTCTATCCCTTAACTGCCCGCAGAGCACAATCTCAGTCTGCTCTAAAATCATCAGACAACCTGAAAGGACTCTGTCAACAATCTACGGTAATTTTGGTTAAATTTTAGTTACATTTTAATCTTCCTGCACTGTTGGCCATTTAGTGCTCTGTGTGCCCCCTTGGGGACAAATAATGTTTTTTCTATTAAATTGAATTGAATGAAACCTGACGCTGTTTGGGAAGATTTTTTTAAACCAAAACTAAATCCCAAATAATTTCGATAGGATTTAAATCTGGACTTTCACTTGGCTGGTCCATCAGTTCCATTCCTCCAGTTTCCTTTTTCTTGGTCAGATAATCTCTGCACAGCTTTTAAAGACATTCGGGCTCATTGTCTTGTTAGTATCTTAACCAAACTTCAAACTGGATTCTTCTCTTTAGAGCCAACTTTGAGCCAGCTTAATGGACTCCTCTCAGAAATTAATCAAGCAACTACTACTAAACTACTAAAACTAATTTGTCTTTTCAGGAAAGTAAATAACTATGATTTGACATCTTAATCAATAAATGTTAATGTGCTAATAATCAGCAGTAATGCTACTTTTAAATAGCAGGGCTGACAAAAAGGGAAGGACTTGTCAGAGATGTGATTTGGCCCTGTGATCACACGTTTTAAGACACACAAACAGTTAGTAAATCAGGCCCAGAATGTTTTATCACAATTCAGTTTCTGTTCTATTCCCCCATTGGGAATTGGAGGCTTCAGGCGTCACATCAACCTTTACACTATATATAACAGAAGTGTGTTTCTTTATGTGAATGTTTCCTGGTTTAGTCTGTAGCGCTTGATTTTTGTTGTTGTTGTAATTTCTGCCTCCTGTTTTACTTCCAGCAGTCTGGCCTACCCCTGGTTCTCCTTACAGTCCCACCGACCCCCAGTTCTCCTGGTTCATCTTGGCAGTCTGGCTGAGTCATGTGATAATAGAGGTAGGACTTATGTGGTTGGAGTTTGACAGGTTCACAGCAGTAGGCCGCTTGTCGCAACAATGCAGATGAACCTATGAGAGGAGGGAGTGCATGTAACACAAGTGCTTGTTTTCCTATGTTAAAAGTGCCATATGTATCTTACAAACATACTGTGTTTGTAGCAATATCGCATGGGCATTAGATGAACTCCCCCGTTGTATTTTTTTTCCCAGCAAACCGTCTTAGCTAAAGAGTCTAACCTAATCAGGAGAATTCACCTGGAGCGAGAGGTAGGGAGGGTGCATGATGTTTATTCCTTGTGATCGCTGCACAACCATAGACTGTGCACATGACCAGTATGATTTCTGTACACATAATTCAACTGCTGCATTATGTTTTCTGTTCACCAGTATGTTCTTCCCCACATTTGGTGATAATCTAACTCTGTCGAAATACACATAGCGTTGATATATAGCTGCTACATCTGCCACTTCCACATCCCTCTTGTGAGGTGCAAGTTTAAAAAACCAGATCAAAAGGATATCAGAGGCAGTCCTCCTGAGTGCTTATGTGAAAACGGTTGAAGGCTGAGGCTGCTGAATGACAGAAAGTATAGATCATCTCCAACATTCACCAAAATTTCTGAAGTTACAAAACACAAACAACATTGAAGATGATTAACACGGTGTTAAAACAACACATCAAAGTTGTTGCTGTCTCCTCACCTCTGTATGAAGACTTTTTGTGTCAACAGGGTAAAATGAAGATGGACAAATTCATTTGCATACATTTATCTTCAGCAAAAGTGAATTAGTGTTCGAAGATATTGTTGTCACTGTTTTACTCCGATGTAATTCAATCCCAGAGACATTTAAGGACAATTATATCGTTAATTTGTAAGCTATGTGCAAAGCATGCATGATATCAGGGACTTGTACCATCTGAGCTGAAGGAAGAAAAATCCTCATATAGCATGAGCAAACATAAAGAGTGTAACTGCCTCCACACTGCTTCAGTGCCCTTTATTTGTTTCCATCATTTATGACCTCCTGCTGCCAAACAGGATCTATCCTGCTATTTTAGTCCTCACTGCCCAGCTGCAGCTCTGAGATTTCAAAACTATTAATCCTTGGTCAGGTCAGCGCCTCGCTTTAATCAAATCTGTGTGCATGCCCCTTTGCCAAAATGTTATGCCACATCACAATTCCTTGCCTTACGTGCCTGAAAGGTACCTGCGCAAGGACTATAGCCTCAATACATGAAGATGCACGCACTGCCACTGCACCACCAGTGCCCCAATCCTTTTTCTCATTGACCATACAAATGAAATTTGATGTCCTTCAAGTGTCCACTTTTTTCTCCTATTTCCTAGCTTGTAATTATTATTCCTTTTCTCTCAGCGCTAGATTAACTGAAGGCCACGCTCAATCTGAGTCTCCTGTGTTGGCTGCTTTTTTTATGTGCATAATAACATTCTTGTGTTCTCCTCTGCTGACTTGTTTCTGGTGGTTGTAAGTGTCAATCAGGAGCTCAGATGCACATTCATCTCAATAATGGTGATTTTGTAAGAAAAGCAGCGGCATAGGTAACATAAGAGAAGTGATTAGCATGAAGCAGAGATGTAATGTCTAGAACAATGCATCGTGATTCTCTATCATTTTTCCCCTGTTGGACTGATTGTCACCATCATTAAGCGTAAAACTATTTTAATCAAGAATACATAGCTTGTAATGTGTAGAAAGAACATGTATTTACATACTGCAATCCTTTCTCTTCCATCTAACTAACTAGCTGGATGAGAAGTTGGACTGGTCGCCTAACATGGACACTACCTGCAGGACGGGACAGAGTCGTCTGTACTTCCTGAGAAGGCTGGGGTCCTTCAACATCTGCAAAAAGCTGCTGCAGATGTTCTACCAGTCTGTGGTGTCCAGCGTCCTCTTCTACGCCGTGGTGTGCTGGGGAGGAAGCTGCAAGAAGAGGGACGCAGCACGCCTGGACAGACTGGTGAGGAGGGCCGGCTATGTGGTGGGTACAGAGCTGGACTCACTGGTGACAGTGGTAGAGAGGAGGTCTCTGGACAAAATGCTCTCCATCATGGACAATACACACCACCCTCTGCACAGCACCTTCACCGGCCAGAGGAGCATGTTCAGTGACAGACTGCTGTCACAGTTGTGCTCCACGGACAGACTCAAGAACTCTTTTGTCCCCCTATAGGCCATCAGACTGTATAACACTTCACTGTCACGGCAGGGAAGAAGCACACGGTGAACCCTGGACTCTTTTTTCTTTTTTTCACTTTTTTCTCACTCCTCATCTGCACCGCTGACCTCAGAGTCAGCCTCCAGTTGGACACTTTAATGCATATTGATAGTCACCTTACTGAGCACTGGTCACTTTAATGGTAATCACTCTAATCATCTGGTTCCACCCTACCGTATTGTTATGCTACATCTGTAAGGGTTGACATGATCACCCTAACTAGGTCAAATTTCACTCTATTGTCTTCAACACTTAATGCTAATCTGCTCCTCAATAGTTGGGTACTTTAATGGCAATCACCCTAACCACCCCTGGTTTCACCTCATTGTTTTAGGACACTTAATGCTAATCACTGCATTGACTGTTTAACGACTGTTTAACGACTGTACTCACACCTCGGGCATAAGCTCAAGACCTCTGTACATACACATGTAACCCGTTTCTTTCTTCTTGTTTGGGGGATTATTGTATACAGAGGGGAGGGGGACAGCGGGTGTGTATTGTAACCGATGTCTTGTGTCCTGCCTGTCTGTATACTGCTACTGGATGCCCTGAATTTCCCTCGGGATCAATAAAGTATCTATCTATCTATCTATCTATCTATCTATCTATCTATCTATCTATCTATCTATCTATCTATCTATCTATCTATCTATCTATCTATCTATCTATCTATCTATCTATCTATCTATCTATCCATCTATCTATCTATCTATCTATCTATCTATCTATCTATCTATCTATCTAACTCACACATGAGTGGGTGTTTTTTAATGCTTACTTGTACTGTAGCCATTAGTTTTTAATTTGATTTCCTCTGTTTTTACAGAGGCTAACCAAATACAGCAATAAAGAGGGTAAAACTTTTTATTATGACTATCTTCAGGGGATTATGATATAATGTGCTAAAATTTAAAAAAGAGAAGGACAAGGAGCGATAAAAGAGAAACTATTATTAAGATCAAAAGGTTGGCGTTTAGAAAGCAGGCTTTGTCATATTACCTTCACATACCTTCAGATGCAGTGCGGAGCTGATGTGACCAAAAAAGAAGAGACCAAATTGACTTCAGCATGCCACTGTCTTGTCAAATACAGTTGCCTCACCTGAACTGATGAGCTACCTTTAAGGCCCTGACACACAAAGCAGATGGCAATGAAGTAGTTGCGACCAAGGCTGTCTGTGAAATCACCACTAGTTTTTAGCAAAAACATTTTTACGAGAACATACTGCAAAGATTACAGCCAAAGGCCAACCAATATGAATGTTCTGTGCATGTGTGAGAGGAAATAACTGTCCGACCGTCCAACAGGGACCAACAGCCAATCTCCTTGGTGTGTCAGGGCCTTCAGATCTGGTAAGTCCAGACTCTGTCATGTAAAAGTTGTGTAATGATGTTGAAACAGAAAAAAGTTCAATTCACAGGAATACTCATATGGTGTTTCACTGCATGTTTTATAGAAGTCACCACGCTTGCCAACGGATCATACCGTAAATGCCGCTCAGAAAAATGGAAATATGAATAGTCTGGGTAGGATGTCTGAGAATGGCAGAGCACAGGGGTCAGACAAACATTACAGTAATATTATTTTGATGTTTATGCAAGAAGCAGACTACCTGCAAACAAAAATTAATGTGGATGTGAAGCAGCGAGCTGTAAAAACCAGTGAAATGTTGGAAGCAAGGCAGGTGACTGAGGTGTTGCTCATAGTTACTTACTTAATACGTCTTTTATTTGTGTGTATATGTGCTCTCTGTATTCTCTATTAAATATTCTTACAATATACAGCAACTCAATGTGAAAAAAAAGATTGATTGTGGACTTTGCAAACAATGATTGTTGAGTGTCGTCATGTGTATACTTAATGAAGGACAATGCACCCTGAAGACTACATTACCCTACAAGACTTTGAAGGCTTTGAACTAAACTTGCACAAAACTCCTGAAATCTTCATGAAATGTTGTCTTCCTTGGTATATTTGTTCATATGAAGTAAAGATGAGCCAATTTAAAAAAGCAGCAGTTAATAATATAGAAAAGCCACTGAATTTGAGTGGGAGGCTGTGATGATGTTAATATCCAGCGACCGGTAAAATACATCACCTTAAACGGTATAGCATGCAACCAGTTTAATCTTTGTGCACATAATGAAATTAATTTGTGCACATAATGAGAAAGAAGGAGTCTGTCTGAAATAAATGTTCTTAATATGTTCAGGAGTGCATATGTGAAAACAGCTTTACAGAAACACAGAAAGATCTGACATGCAGGATGCAATTTGTAAAATAAACAATATGTTGGAAATTCTTATTCATGAAGATAAATGACAGTCCACTCAACTCAACTCAACTCAACTTTATTTATAAAGCGCTTTTAAGCAGCCGTAGCTGTGACAAAGTGCTGTACATACATGAAGAGCACAAACATAAAACATAAGTAAAACACTGACAGGGTTAAAACAATAAAACACTAAAACAAGAACAGAGTCTCATGCTGGGTTAAAAGCCAAAGAATAAAAATGTGTTTTAAGATGAGTTTTAAAAATGGACAGTGAGGGGGCGTGTCTTATATGGAGAGGGAGGTCGTTCCAGAGTTTGGGACCGGCAGAAGAAAAAGGCAGCCAGTGGAGGGAGGCCAGAATTGGGGTAATGTGCTCCCTCTTTAGTGCTCCGGTTAGGAGGCGAGCAGCAGCATTCTGAACTAACTGGAGCCGTGCGAGGGAAGACTGGCTGACTCCGACGTATAGTGCGTTGCAGTAATCCAGCCGAGATGTAACGAAGGCATGGATTACTGTTTCAAAGTTCTTTTGTGAAATAAAAGGCTTCACCTTTGCCAGCCGCCTTAGGTGAAAGAAGCTGGATTTAACAGCTGCACCAATTTGCCGATCCAATTTAAAATCGTTGTCCATCTTAAAGCCCAGGTTTGAGACCGTCGGCTTCAAAAAGTGTGCCAAAGGGCCCAAGTCAACAGTGGGGGTTTTAACAGAGCCACTCGGGCCAAACACCATCACTTCAGTTTTGTTGTCGTTAAATTTTAAAAAGTTCAACGACATCCAGGACTTGATGTCTTCAAGACATGACAGAAGTGGATCCAGACAGAAGGCATCTTTCTTTTTCAGTGGCACATAAGTTTGACTATCGTCAGCATAACAGTGAAAACAGATACCATGCTTTCTCAGGATGGAACCCAGGGGAAGCAGATACAATGAGAAAAGCAGGGGTCCTAGAATTGAACCCTGTGGGACCCCATATGACAGCGGAGCAGAGCGGGACTCAGAAGCACCAAGGCTTACGCACATTGTTCTATCTGCAAGATAAGATCTAAACCAGTCCAGGGCGCTACCACAAATGCCCACTAGGTGCTGCAACCTGGACACTAAGATCTTGTGGTCCACAGTATCAAATGCCGCAGTTAGGTCCAGCAGGACAAGGATCACATAGTCTCCGGAATCATTCGCCAAGAGGATGTCATTGAACACTTTTAATAAAGCTGACTCCGTGCTATGTCATGTTTTAAAACCAGACTGAAAGACCTCCAGGACATCATGCTCATCCAGGAAGGACTTCAGCTGAGCATGGACAACTTTCTCCAGGATTTTTGAAATAAAAGGCAGCTTTGAGATAGGTCTGTAATTGGCTAAAACACTACGATCAAGGCCAGGTTTCTTAAGGAGGGGCTGCACCACAGCGTGTTTAAAACTTTGGGGGACAACACCAGAAGACAGACTGCTGTTTATAATGGTCAGGACCGACTGCCCTATACTAGGGAAAACTTCTTTAAAAAAGTGAGGCGGGACAGTGTCACAGGGAGAGCCTGATGGCTTAATCTGGCCAACCACATCCTCTAAAGCCATCAGGGACACAGGCTCAAACAACGCGAACACAGCAGAGCAAGGAACAGGATCAGATGGGTCAGATGCAGGAGGAGTAATGAGAGCCCTTGCAGTAGCAACCTTATCAATGAAGAAATTAAGGAAGCTATTGCACATTTCTGGGGTTTCCTCTGTGCACACAGGCTGAGGGGGATCAAGAACGGATTCAATGGTTTTAAATAACACACGTGGGTTGTGAGAATTTGACTCAATAATGTTAGACAGGTGCGCTCTTCTGGCCTCTTTAACAGTGCTCTGGTAGAAGTGCCAGCAGTCCTTTAGGATTTGGTGAGAAACCTGCAGCCTGTCCTTCCTCCACCTGCGTTCAGCTTTGCGGCACTCCTGTCTAGCTGCGCGAGTTCTCACATTGAACCACGGCTCAGGTTTAGCTTTGGATACATTATACATTAATGACACAATTTTCAAAATGATCATATCAAACCAACAGAACACAATCAAAGCTCTTCCTAAAGATAAGTAGGTAGCAGGATATGCCTCTGTTTTGGAAATTTGGCATTTGGCTAACCCTAACCCTAACCCTCTAACCCTAACCCTTCTGCTTGTCTTCTTTTTCTTGGTCTCATTTAAAGATGTTTCTTGCAACACATCACCCCACTTTTACTCACACCCCTGCAAATTCCCAGAAAGCAAATCCTGCTCCATTTACTGAGATAATTATCAGGCTGCATTTCTGTAACCTTGAAGCAGTTTTATCTTTATTGTCATAGCTACACAAGCATTGACAATGAATGTAATGTTTTTGAAGCGTTTGCACCTTAAAGTGCTCTCAGGTTTCATTGGATTTTTCGTAGGTAGTTCAATTCTATTACCATAAGAAGGGATACATTTTGTTCCCAAGGAGAGTTCATTTATTTTTCTTCACTAGGGACGGGGATAAATGGACAAAAGGTGGGAGGACTCAGTAAAGATTCACTGAAGCAGGCTGCCATAAGATACGATGTGATGTTCCTGTGGAAAGTTTCTCTCCATTTCCACTTAGTAGAGCCCCCCAGAGAGGCTGAAAACTCATGAGGGGTGAAACCAGATCACATAATCAGGGGATGGTGACAGTTTGAATGTGATCTGATCCTCTCTGTGTCCCCATCACTGTCCAGCTAATCTCCACATCCTGAGAGCAGATATGCAGCTCCCTACCGCTCTGTTTAAAGGTTGACTAAGGTTTGTTTAAGGTGGACCAACTTAGAGTGGAAGGAGGTCTTTGAATAAAAATATTTTCCTCATCATCTTTACTTCAGGATGTATCATTATTGATCAATTATTATTTGTAATAATTGATCAATTAGCCAATTCATAACAAGTGTTATCTAAAGAGTCTTTGATAGTATAAGGGATAATATGCAGGAAGGATTTCTCCTTTGTATTTCTCACGATCCTGTTTTCACACTTCCTTGCTACTGAGGTAGAGGTCGGAGCAGGCAGTGCATGAATGAAGACAGCAGTAGTTGTGGGGATGACACATTCCAATGGTGGAGGCTGGGTGTCTGGCGGTGGTTGTGTATGTTTGAGATCTGTTGGTTAGATGTTTCTGAGTAGTTGGTGAAGTCCGTTGTCTCTCACCTGAAAGGTTAGGGGTATGATCCCCATCTCTTGCAGCCGACAGTTCCTGCTGCTTCATCTGCAGTGTATCATTTACACAGCAGCCTCTACCTGCACATTCTCCACACATTTAGTGTGTGAATGTGCATGGATGGATGAGTTAATACTGATGGACTCTTTACTCTGCAGCCTCTACCATCAGTGTGTGAATGTGTATGAATGAATGAGTTAATGCAGACAGTTTCATGGCTTAGTCTTGTTTATGTTTTATTTCAAAGTTCTGTTTAATTCTGTTGTTTTACTTCTCCCTCATGTTGCTTGTGTGTTAATGTTTACGAGATTTGTCTTTAGTGTTTCCTGTATTACTTTGTATCCTTGTTGTCTATTTGATTGTTATCCTTGTTTCTCTGTTACAGTGTGTATTTTCAAAATTCTTGAGTCTTGTGTGTCTTTAGTGTTTCCTGATTCAAATCATAGTTCTGATCTTCATAGTTGTTTTGCAGTACCCGCAAAAGTCAGAATCACATTACTACACACCTTTTCATTAAAACACACTTCCATTCATGGCTCCCTCCGTCATCCACCCACATTCATCTCATACTCCAATGGAAATAATCCACTGAACCCCGCGTGATTGGATTTCATCGTCCAGGAAGGGCATTTGTACAGTAAACATGTCTGTCTCTCTTCAACCTGTCCTCGGGCACTCAAGGCCTAAAAAACAGGGTGCAGAGGGGACTGAGAGTCACTGTCAGAACTTCATCTCAGAAATCATATCGATGAAACAAAGATGTTCAGATGTGAGAATGTGAAGATTTGTGTGTGGAGCTTCAGGTGTGAGATGTACAGCTTACATCACCTATCGTCTTGGAGGGAGACAATCTGAGTCAGAGACCTATTTGAAGTCTCTTAACCTCATTAGGAAGTGGGTTTCTGATGGAAGATAAAGTTGTGTCTTCTGCTTGTCTTTCAATAGCAAGATCCCAACAGAAGGAGGTTAAGATGCTTCTTAGATTTTTGCAGTGATAGATTGAATGTTTCACCGTTAATCCATATCTCAACTCATCCACAGAAACCCACAAGCACATTGTTTGAAGTGTCTTTCATGAAAACTAAAAGATAAAAAACTCTCCTCCACTTCCACTTAGCTTGTTTCCAAGTCCACCCTTTTGTTCACCTTCCTTTCTCTTTGTGATGGCAGGGTTCTTTCATCCATGTGATTACAGCTGAAAGCTTGCTGCAGGCTCTCTGACATTTTCATTAAGTGACACACATTTTCTTGCAACTAGGAATCAGTGGCACATGTCTTGCCACAGTTAGAGAGTGATTTTTAATAATTGTATTATTCCATCACAAACATTGACACAGCATCCAAACACAGCATATTGAAAGTGTCAATCACAGTTATAGCAAGAAGGAAAGCCAGAACATGCATCTTTGATTTAAAAAAAAAATCATACAAAACCTTCCTTTTCCGGGTTGTTCCGAAGAAATGAAAGCAAGAGGGAGGAAAAGGGAAAGCTTGACCCTAACCCTAACCCTAACCCTAACCCTAACCCCGATTTTATGGATTCACATATTGCATTTTTTTCTGAAGAGAACAACATTGTGGGTCTGCAAGTGTAGGGATATTTATTTGTTGCTGTTACGGCCGCAGTCACACTCCGCCCCCTTGGTGTGGCTTGTGTTTGTGTGCATGTGTGGGTTAGGGCATCAGTAAGTTCCTATTTTCAGTTACTGAGTGGAGTACTGCCTGCGAGAGCTGAGCAGCCAATCCGCGAGGAGGCTTTGTCAGCATAAACTTTTGAAAAGTTTGCTGGTGCAGTAGTGGAGGAGGGTGTGCCAGAGAGAGACATTTGTCTGCACCTCTTAAAATTGTCTTAGGCTATGTTGTGAATCAAGGTACTGGTTTAAATTGGTCCTGGTATTAGTATCTTTAGTTATTGTTGTATTTTTAAGTGCACATTTTGACTACACATAGATCTTTCGTTTTGTTATTCACACAAGGTTGGGGGTGTTGTGCTTTATCATTTTAGTTTTTGTTGATCATTGTTATCATTTAGTTTGTGTAATCGTAACAAATCCCTTCTTTGTTTGACTTTCTTAAGGTGTTAGTGAGTTTTAATGAATTCATTTGTGGATTGATGTCAGCCCCATTGGGGTGCCTTGTAGTCGGGTGTAACAAACATATATAAATTGGGCCAGGTATTATTATTGTTATCGTTGTATTTTTAGGAGCACATTTTTGACTGCATGTATATCATTCATTTCTTCTTCACATTAGGTTAGAGGTGCTCTTTGATTGTGTTTTTATAGTTAGTTAAAGAAATTAGGCTTTCACCAAGATTAGCAGATTTAAAAACTCTAATTCAGAGTCTCTTTCTGTTTTCCTTATGTATTGATTTAAACAGCTCCAGTCGGCCTTTCTGAGTAATCTCATTACATATTGTTTCATGATTTACTCCTTTTGTTCAAATATCTCTGTTTTACCATCAACAACTGGTTTGATGTTACCTCCCTTTTCCTAATGCGAGCCAGGTCATAACAGTTGCCTTTGCAATACATTGTACAAATGAAATTTCTGTTTTGTTCTGAGTTTAAGAATGATCACTGTCTCCCCCTGGTCTCAGTCACCACCAATATGGTATTTCAGTGGAGTCTTGTAGTCCTGATCTGAAGAACCATGATTACTGTTGTATAGTTTGTCTTTTATTTTTTCTGATTGTTGTGTTCTGTGATCTTCATTATTTTAGTTTAGTCTGTTTGTCTTGAACGGTCTCTTGGGTTTGTGTTGTTTCAAGCGTCAGGTGAGGGCAATCAATGAGCAGCCATTTAAAATCGCAATGGACTCCACTATAAATCCAGTGGTGTGTATTATTAGTTGATATCCAAATTAAAAGATATTTAATATGAATTGTCACTTTGGAGTTAT
This sequence comes from Symphodus melops, assembly GCF_947650265.1. Lineage (NCBI taxonomy): Eukaryota > Metazoa > Chordata > Actinopteri > Labriformes > Labridae > Symphodus > Symphodus melops. Next base: position 41,021 of record NC_136705.1, on the reverse strand, counting down.
AGACGATAAGATCAGTCTCAACAGGACAGAAACTTCCCTTCTCTCTTTCTGCTGAAATTGTGAAATTCAGTCCAGGCGTTTTTCATATAGAATCTTAATGAGGTGACAAATATCAGTTTGGCAGGGTTATGTTGTTTTGCATTTCAGGTATTGCATGCTGTTGAAATTGCATTTTTTCAAACAGCATGTTTGCACCTTGGTGTGACTTGGATTTTGTGCAAAAAAGAATTTACACCCTGCTAAATGTCAGAGTCATGGCTCACTGAATGATGAAAGCTTAAAATGGGCGAGCTATTCTCCCTCTACTCGCATTAATGACTTTTGTTCAGATAGCACAGTCGTACAATTAGGAAATGATCATGGAGCAAGCAGAATAAAATGCTAAAAGAGGAGTAATTCCTTATTAGTTTATTTTTCAGCCATAAGATTGAAAAAAGTCATCTAAATCTCAAAGTAGAAAATTGTGAAAACAGTCAAAAACTGTTCCCTTATTAAATCACATTATCAACGATTGCCTTCCACTTCTCTCACCATATGACCTACAAAGAGATTTGGTCTAAGTCTTAATGTTTTAAATGGTAAATCATGTTTATTACAGTGTAATTACCATGGCAGATGTTGCACAGCTTGATTTCAGTTCAGAATCACTTTAAACAATTGTGAAAACAATCCTAAGGGCTGCATCAGTCTGTCATGTTCTATCAGCATAACAAAAGCTAGCATAAAGGACAAATTATGTTAAATCATATGTCCACATAACCTTCCATCCACTAGATCATCCATTTATGCCATCATTTACATAATTAATTATTTGTTTGTTGAACAGGGATATGTGCAGTGAACATTGCTTCATATCTTCAATACAAAGTAGATGCCATACATGCAAGTTTTGAGCCTTGGCTAATTTGCATCTCCTGTCCCTAACCATCCATCAATCCACCATATCCATCCATTCATCCATCCATCCACCCATCCAATTACCAGTCAACCCACTCATGAATCCTTCAAGCATTCATCCACC